>NC_089883.1:5562500-5800000 GCF_040182565.1 Anser cygnoides
AAAAATCTTGTTTGCACTGTTTCTTTAGCCTGCTTTATCTGAAGAGGACAGCAGAGCAGCTCACAGCCGTATAGTCCAGGATTTATTCTAGATTTTTTAATACTTCCACAGTGTTGTGTTTCTCGTGTGGTCTTTCAGTTCAACATGTTTCGCAGCCACTTGCTGCTTCCTGGAAAAAGGAAGTTCTCAGCCTAAGAGACTGATGAACACTTCAACGTCCTCGAGGCACACAGCATAAGACACCTCCCAGAAGTAAATTTTCCCACATGTGCGAAATATGAAACTTCCAATTTATGGAGGAGGGATTTTTGGAGTTGAGAGTAGGCAGTGGTAATTAGTCCTGTGGGGATTTTGTTATGTAGGGACAGACAACCTGATTTTGTCTCCACTGTAGGATACAAGATGTCTCAGAAACTGATTAAGTCAGCAGCTAATCTGGGTCCAGCTCTCTCCAGTCTTGTGTTGCTTTATGAATCCTGGAAAGAACAGGCACTGTGAGCAGTTCACTGCACTGACCAAGGGCATCTGGTGGTGTTTCTGCTTCCCAGAACTCCATGATTTTGTGAAATATCATGTCAGAGAATATAAATACTTCAGGCCAAATCTTTGTCATTCAGACTTGACAAAATCAGCATTGTTGTAATACTTGCAGATCGCTCAGGAGCAGGTCAGTTAAATTGCCCAAACCACCTCATCTTGGCCAGAGAAGGATTCACCAGGCTCCAGATGAGTCTTTAGAAAACATGGTTTCAAGAGGTACCTGTTAATATTCCCTTTGTTAGCTGAAACTGAGAAATGTAGAGAGAGAACAAGTGTGCCTAGCAGAGCCATGACACCCCTTGCTCAGATGACTCACAGCAAATTGTCTCCTATGTGGACCTACATCTGTGGAACCTTGGGGAGATCTGAATCTGTTTTCATTGCGTGCTCACTCAGATACCAAAAATCACATGCACTTTCCTCTGAGGGCAGCTGAATGATGTGCAGGCAATATAAACCTTTCAAGAGGCATGACATGGCAGCTTGTTCTTTCATCCACTACCCCACAACAAAATATTCTAATGGATTTTACGAGATCCTGTCAGGTGGGGAAAAGGGAAAGATGGTCAAACATCCAAGTACCTTTTTTTTTTTCCTCCTATTTTATTATTCTCTCTTTTTTATTTCTTATTTTCCAGTCAACCTGACTTCAAAACAGAGCAAGCAGACTTGATCTCACCATGCCTTGGCTGTCCTGGGGATCGAAATTGCACTGAGCCCAGAATAAATGTGCATGGAAATTGCACATTTTAAACTGATGGCTGCACAAGATCAGAAACCGTGGCAATGCTGACACTTTTGGCCTGGAACTTGGCAGGGCTGTGAAAGAATGTGGAGCTGTTGTTGCAAACAGCTCATTTTGTGACTTGAAAGGGAATGGCTTGTAGTTTCCGATGTACCACTTCTGCAGATCAGTGACAAGGAGGAGACTTTGGTATCAGTCCACTAGCATATCTCTTGAAAGCTGAGAGAAGTTAATATGAAGCATTGTAATCGCTTTCACAGCCTCCAAGACTCATAAGACACCATAAGAAGTTTCTCAAGCTTAAAGTGGTCTATAAGATACTAAATCTTAAGTCTCCTGGAGGCCACTGGGGAAATGAAAAGGTATAGTTGTCACATTTTGCCAAAGTATAACATCTAGATAATAACCCATTTAGCTCTCCTTTTTCAGACCCAGCCCAGCTTCATGTACTATGTCCATGCTCATTGTTTTCTAGTTTTATTGATGGTGGGTTTTTTTTGTTTGTTTTTAATCAAAGCAAAATAAAGGTAAGTTTGTGCCAGATTCTCAGATGCTTTAAATTGCTGTTGCTCCACTTTGGCTGATGGGACTCATTTATTTCAGCTGGGGAGCTGGCTCTTGAATTATTTCTCATTCTCAGTTTTGTTCTATCATCTCTTTAGTGTGTTATCTTTGGTTTCTGCACCTTTGTTTTTGCTTAACTATAGCAAAAGACTTCAAAAATTTTTACCTTTATCCTCAAGTCTGAGCAAATGAAGCTCAGTTATAAATTAGATGAGCAAATGGGTAATTGATAGATGTTTGTTTGCTCTGCAGGCTTTGGTTTCTACGAAGAAGAAACAGACTATCTAAGATAGGACCTCTGAAGAAGAAGTAAAACCAAAGGAGGACATGCTAACACTAAACAAAGGTAAATCAGGTTTGACAAGAGATCAGCAGAAGAAATGAACAAATAGATTAAGTGTGGAGAGGAGACTGGTTTTTGTAGTGATTTCCAGGTCACTCTAGGTAGAGCTATGAAGAGAATGAATCTTGAGGTGATACAGCAAGCATGAAACATTGAGAAGTAGGAGAGGGGAAAAAATGGCATGACAGAGCAGGAAATAAAGCTCCAAAGAGGAATGGACACTTATACGGTAACTTACTAATTAGCCCTTGGTTTATATTCCCTGCCTCAGGAATTGGTGCTTCTAATTATCTTTTCACCTTTAGTTATTAACTGCAATCACAGAAAAGTAATGATCACCAACCTTGCTTCAAAATATTCACTGGGTAGTGCCTAAGATCATAATAGTTATCTTAATTTGACCATATAAATGGGAATAACTAAGAACTTAAATAAAAGAAAAATAGTCATGGGCTTGAGTCAAATGTCTTTCAACTATTTAAGTTTCTATAGTAAGAACAAGGTTAACTGCTGGATTCCTTGACAGTCACACATGCCTGATATGTTTAGTATCTTAGATGCAATTTTCCTTTCCCCTCTCTCCCTATTTCTTTTTTTATCCTGTGGAAGCTAAAACTTTATTATAAAATTGAAGATAAGTATATCAGTTTGTTGGATGCTGGCAGAGCAGAACACAAGCAATGAGAAGATAAGGGAATTTGGTCAAATACAAAAAATACCATGGAACCTAAACCAAATGACATCAGATAAGACCTCCACTGACTTTCTATTAAAAATGTAATAAATAAGGATCACAGAAAAATTCCTTTTTTTTTTTTTTTTGCCTAGCCTATTTTTTTTATTGTTGTTGTTATTGTCTCTAGTGTTTCAGAAGTGTACGTATATTCATGCTGTTTTTCCATTCCCATTAGAGCCAATAAATGCAGGTCAGATTATATTGAAGTTCTGGTGGGTCCAGATTAATGATGAGACTTTTTCAATATATGTGCTTTTAATTTATAGACTTAATTGTACTCTTGTGGGACAGCTTTACTGGCTTGCTTATGGACTTAGCAGTAGTATTAGCAAAAGCCAGTGAATCCTGAAATCTTGAGCAGTGAGTCTGAGACCATGATGAAGATTGGTAGCTGGTGAATTGGATGAAAATTGACTGAAAATCAGTATAAATGTTACTATGATCAATATCATTGATGTTTGGGTTTGGGTGAGTATTCAGCTTCCCAGATGTTCAGTGTAAGGCTTTCAGCTGATGGTAATAGTGCGGCGTATTGAATTAGTTTGTGGAGCATAGTGTGAAATGGTTCAGCTACATGGACTGGTGTTATTCTTGGCTGTTGCGGAAGTCTGCTGCTTAGGCTGATGCTTCACCAAAAGGGGAGAGAGGAATTGCTTAAAAAAAGAAAAGAAAGAGAGAGAGAGAGCAGAATTCTCTCTTGAGATCTGTTATTCATTCTAAAATCTCTTTCATTCACCACAGACTTCTAAAAATATAGTTTGTCTACTAAGTCTGTAGGATGTCACCAATGATGAGAGACAGCTGCAGATAGCTTTACTATTCTGCTTTCTTCACCCATCTTAGATGCTTTCCTGTGCTGATGCAATTATCCCTAGCTGGCAACTTAGGTGGAACAAAGTCAATTTAGTAGTATAGTGACAGAGAATGGGGCCATGAATTTCAAACAACACATTTAATTGCCAGCTTGTCCAGGATTTGACTGCATCTAGATCCTGGCATTACCTTGCTAGGGACTTGGGTAAGTGTTACATCATTGTATAGGAGTATAAAAATAATAAAATATATCCTGATTCATAGCATAGCCTGCTGGAGAGAGATAGGGGAATTGAGGCTGCTCTTAACAGCAACCCTCTCCTCATTTCATTTCCTATGATACCTACAAACAGAAAACGGTCACAGTTTCAGACAAGAGAGCATTAGAAATAAGGCAAAGAATGGATAATTTTGGTCTTGAAAGCATCACAGAGTTGTTTTATTTCTGAGGAAATTTCTGTAGGCTGTTTCCATCCTGGAATATTTTAACTTTTCCTGATGAATGTTCTCAACTACCTGTACAGTTCAAGCCTGACTATTTCTTGGGCTTTGGCAGGGCTGAACTTTGAGTGACAGGGAAAATATATTTTTTTGAGTCTGGAAAAGGGAGCATGTTTTTGACGGGAGAGGAATCCCCTTTGGGCTTGATGCTTGCCTGTGGCTGTAGGTGAGGTTTGCTTTAGCGGTGTCTGCTCTGTCTCCGGTGGACAATAGTCTGTGCCATAAAAGGACTCCGTGCATAATACGGCATATTTGTTGGCCTCAGCCTTGAAGAAAACCAGATGAGAGCTGTTTATATCCATCTAGGGACAATCTCCAGTAGGAAGATAGTACTCTTTGGCTGGCAGATATCTATGCCATTTCATTTTATTTTACCTTTCAGTCTTATGGATCTTTTTCCTCTGCTTCCACCCCCCCCCGCCCTTCTCCCCCCTCCTATACATTTTTTACATTTAACTGAGATGTGAGGAGTTTTAAGTATGTATAACTTCCTTGAAAAATGAAAATAGTGAAAATGATCAATGTTCATCATACACTTTAATTAAATTTAATTAAAGGATGTTAAGCACAATATATATGAGTGGGTCCAGATAAACCGCGTTGGTATAATTCTTTCCTCTCTACTCTTCAAGCTCTCAGTTCTTAGGCAAAATCAGGTCCATAAAAAGTTAAGAGTCAACAGTAAAAATCAAATCTCAGAGAAAATGTACTGGGAAAAGAAAAACAAGCAAACACCCCACCCCCCCACCCCCACCCCCCCCAAACATACACATTCATGCTGTCTGCCTGACAATAGTAATCTTTTTCCCTTACAGTACCACATGCTGTAGGCTTACAACAAGGTATTTCACCACTGCTAGGCTCAATTTAGGGTACAGAAATGCACACACATACAAGTGCATCCCCTAGCAGACACGAGAGAGTCAGTAAGAGAGAGAAAGTGTGTCACACCCTTTAAATTCAGGTGGCCTCAAGCAGTGCCATATAATCCCAGCCTCAATTAAACTTTCCAAGGTCAGTGGTATCCTACCAGGTCAGACATAAATAAGTCAGGTGAGAGTCCTAGGGCACTGAAAAGCCATATTTATTCTTTATCCACAGTTCATAGCTATCAAATGAAGCCTAACAGAGAGCAGGAGTGTGAGTGTGTGTGAGTGCGGCTCTCGAAGCTGCTCCTGTTATAAGTACAATGTTTTTTTTGGTTTTGTTTTTTTTAAAAAAAAAAACACAATTCCATCCCACCCCGCCTTAAAATTGCAGAAAGCTAGTCTTTTACTGTGGAAGGCTCAGGGAGAAAAAGGAAGAGATTTAATGATTTAATTCAGCAACATTATGTTTAATGACTAATTTATTTGAGTGAAAGTATCCTGTTCACTCTGATTTTTTATTTTTTTTTTTTTTTAAGAGGGAGTTCTTATCTCTTTAAAATTAAGTTTTGTCTATAGCTGGATCTTTACCGCACAGAGTCTGAGACCAGATGCCAACATAAACCCCTCTTGAATTCAGACATACAGATCTCATGACCTGATTCAGCCAGTAATGGAAATGGGCCAATATTGCACAGTCTAGTGGGCTAGTAAACAGCATATTTAATTTTCTCTTGATTTGGGGAGGCAGAAGAAAGAATGGGGAGAATAATGATGTCTATATCTCAGCCCAGAAGTATTAAAGACAATGGACTTATATTGGCTTCAGACCCACTGAGAAGAGATCACATTCAGAGAAAGTAATTAAGGACAGTTGAGGTCCACTGACTTCTGTACTGTCTGAAGAATTAAGTGAATTTTCTGGGCCACTATGACTAATAACAAAATTAATATATAGATATTTTTAATAAACCGACATACCACAAGCCTTAGTGGAAACTGCCTTGCTGTGCTGCATAATATTTTAAAGGAAGAATTTTGACATGTAGAGTTAGACCTTTCTTATATTGTTTAATAAGGGGGAAAAATTAGATGATGACTATTTTAGGCAAAATTAAAAAAAAAAAAAAAAAAAAAGAAAATCAAACAAAAGCCTTAAAAGCCTTGTCCAAAACTCTCTCTTTTTCTCTGTCTCAAAAAAAAAAAAAAGTACACCAATGTTGTGAGATTGCTATAAGCAGAATGTGTAAGTATTATTTTTCTAAGAAAGCCTCAGATCTCTGAAACTGGTTTTGTTCTGTTGACCTAACTTGATTTGCACCAATTTACACAGGTGAGAAATTGATACATTAATACTGCTGGGAAAGTTGTCTCATACCTTTTGTTTGTTTTTCCTTATTTAATCCTTTTTTTTTTTTTTCAATTAAGATATGGCAATCTATTAAGTATGATAAGTTATATATATATTTGTTTTCTAATGACTTTCACTCTTCTGTTGTGAAATATTTTTTAAAAATCAGTTGAGTAATAACAAAAATAAATTTCCAGATATCTTTGTGCCAGCTTTTATTTCATGTATATGAGATCACATCATCAATTATTGAGAATAATCGGACAGTGGATGCTTATAGGTACGGTTTTGAATCACTGAGTATATACAGTTATTGTTAAGAGTAACTTTTAATCTGAGTAATATTCAAAGATATGCATAATCACACATTTATCTTCCTTGCAATAGCTTAAAGGCTCCCAATCAGGGAATGGAAAAAAATACTGTGTGATTAGCATGTCCAGGCACATAATGGCGAGTGTTGAGTAGTTAAAGTGAGCGCTTTCTAAACAAAGCAAACTATCTGTCAAAGCTGTTACACGATTTTGGATAGATTTGCTATATTCATCATCAAGTGGCTGCATCAGTGATTCTGATTCTGAAAAATTGATGATAAAGATAATTTTGAAAAGAACAGGCTTTAGGGAGAGCTTATGGGGGAAAAAGTGTCATAGAAAGTTTACAGAAATATCAGTTTTATTTTATAGGCATTCACATTAGAAGTCATGTTAGTACCTGGCATCCATTAACATAGATGTTAGAGCTCTCTGCTTCTGTGCCTCTGGTTTTAACATCTGTAAGTATAAGGGAAAATCCTGACAAATGTTTCTGAAGGTTTTATGTGCTCTTTATCCCTATGCTAGATTGCAATCCACGTTATGCCCAGCACAATAACAGGAGAATTGAGATCAGATGACCGGTACTGCAGATTAGATGTGAAAAAAGGGTGTTACAACAACATAGCGGTTTCTGCTCAGGTTTTAACCACTTCTGTGAGAGGACAAGGCGGGGGGGGGGGAGGGGAAGGAAAACTTATCTTTTCCTTATATTTGTTTCTACCATGTTTTCACTGTATCTTAGTAGCGAATATGTTATATGACTCATTTTTGAAGGAAGATATTAAAACAAGTTTCAAAAAATCTGTTACATAAGAAATTTCATTAAAAGCTGGAAAAAGAGGTGATTAAATGAAACTGAATCCAAGAACATATTTTTTTTCCTTCCTTTATTTTTTTTTTCTTTTTTCCCTGAGAGGAAAAGATAGAATGTCCCTTCAAGGCTAAGTGGATATAAATGTATATAGAATTTTTAAATATAATTCCCACCTCACCAAAGCACTCACTCTTAAATATTGTCATGTAGGAAGGCCATGGAAACTCCTTCAGATAGAGGGTCCCATCCCTCACTTGACAGACTTTTTGATAATTTACACTCTTCTCCACCATCCTAGAGACACGAATTAAGGGATATGAGCCGAGTGCTTTTTCCAGGTCCAAGTTAGATTAGTTACAACACAAGTTATTAATTAACTTGGAAAGAAAAGGGGAGGATGGTAAAGAGGATGCTATATAGCTCAACATTTTGGAGAGCAATCAGATTTTTGATTTTTCTGGTTCACTGTTTATTTGGAATAAGCACTTAAAGTCAGTGGCTGAAAAGAAAGTAAGTTATGAAGTTGTCTAAGTTGATTCTTATCCCAGGGAAACAGCACCATAGCAGACAAACTAACCATCTCTTTATCTTTCATGGGTATGAGTAAAGTCACTTTGGAGGGAGGGGATAATGGGGAAACACATATAGTTTTAACTGTCTGGAAACATGGAAATGTAGTAAGGACACATTTGTAGTCATCAGAAAAAGGTTCCCTTAGATCTCAGTGCCTCATTTTCCCCATCTCCCAAATATGACTGATGATTTACTCTTAGTGTAGCTTAGCGTGAGGAAGAAATTGGTACTGAATTGTCTTTTCCCATTCTCCAGAGTGTTGTAGCCTGAAAAGTCCCAGATGTTGCTCTAGGTTCACCCTGCCACAGAGATCCCCACAGAGATAGCTCTATTGGGAAAAATCTTTGCCCTAGCTTCCTCTTTTCCTCAGGAATTTTTTTTTTTTTCCCGTGATCATGAGCAGGAGTACATAGTATGCACAGTGGAAATTGTTTAGTGCTTCAGCAGAGCAGCCAGGCTGCAGTGCAACTTTTTGGCTACTTTGATTACACAGTCAATATGAAAGAGTACTGGAGTCAAATGGCTCTGAAAACATAAGCCACTGTCTCTAATCTTCTTTGAGATGCCCTCAGACAAGGTTCTGTCAAAAAGTAAAACTACTTTGTTATTGTTATTTCTATAGATTTTTATACATTGAGAGTTCACAGTGGGGGATAAAGTTATCAACCTTTTAACTTTCATGTATACTATTGATAAAAGCCAATGATGATGTTAACGTTATATAAACGTTTTGTAGGTCTATAATGATTCACGACTTTCTGTACAGTAGCAATGTTCCTGATGTTATTGCACTGTCTGGAGCTAATGTCCTGATTAATGCATGTTTTCCTTCCTGAATTAAGAAATAGCTTATGGCTAAAAATCCTTGGATGTTCTTTGATTTATTACATCTTTTTCTTTTTTTTCCCCACTTTCTTTCCAGCTTTTTATAAATGTATGTATGTATAGTATAAATATACGTATCTGTAAACGTGTCAGCCTTAGTGATATCCCCGTATTCTTATGAATTGTCTAAAGACTGATATTTTTGTTGAAAAAGAATTTTGTTAGACTATGCCTGCAAATTTATCATCTTATTGGGATACTAAAATCAGTGTCTGATTTTGTTAAAACAACACCAAATGAATGTGGTCACATCATTTACTGGCTTGTGGGGTGCAGATTTGACCTAAAGAGCAGGGTGAAGAGCCAGGGTGACCTATCACAGTTATGATCTAGAAGCATCACGTAAGCGTGTGCACCCCAGCTTGTGTTCCAGGCCCAGGGGGATACGTTTGGGAAAGAAGGGGTGTGATGGGCTGCAGCTTGTGCTAACCAGCTCAGTGGTCTCCAGAGAGCAACCTTCAGGAACATTACTTAGCTCAGTCCTGTGGTCCAGGCAATGCTGAGGTCTGAGCACCATGATCGAGCAGCGGAGGGTTGGCGTACAGTACTGTAGTATTTCATAGAGCTGATTAGGTAAAGGACAGGCTTGTAAAATGTTGTCCAGAAACAGAAGTAGTTTCATGGTTTGTGGCCCCTCCTTGGGTGACAGAGTCAATAGAAAGTACTATGCTTCAACAGAGCAGTCAGACTTTGATTTTTTTTTTTCCCTTTGAATTTCCTCATACTCTAAAATCTAAGCATTTATAGCAACATCTGTGTTGATTCCTTTAGTCCTAACTCAGAAAGCACCGAAGTCAAGAAGAGTCTTCTCAAAACATTTTTGCCAGCAGAGGTATTTGTTAAGGACAAGACGAACATATTTTCTCTGCTGCAGGAACTACCCACAAACTAAATATAATAAAGTTTAGGTCTATTTACTAGAAGCCTACTGTTTGCCAGTTAGCCCCCTGGTCCTTTAGCCTAAACTTGCTGAAGGAATGATGTGCCAAAGAAAGTATCCACTTTGTTTTTATCCACCACGCTGTAAACCACCTACTTGTGTCCTTTTGTATCTTTTGTGGAGCCTGTTAAAAGCTGTTACCGCTAATTGCTGGGCTTAGCTTGCTGTGTTCTTCTATGGGCAGGAGCAGGGAGATCAAAGGGCAGCATACTCCATAAAGTCCTGCAGTGTTCATTCTGCAGCTAATTTACCTGTTCGTGGCTGAGGTACTACACTGAGGGATGGCACAGAGCATCTGAAAACAGATGGAGAGAGAAAAATAGGTTTTATTTCACTCAGACTTCCGGACTGCTTCAGCTGTAGGCTCAAAATGCACTGTTTTGCACTGCTTCGAGGCAGCACCGTGCCTTTTGAGGCTATCCCAAGGCTTCTTTTCATCTGAAGCAGTCTATTACGGTGATGTATTTTTCTTCTTCTTACAGAAGTTGCACAGAAACATAGGGCAAAACCTCATGAGTCATGAAGTTTCATTCCTTCAGTAATGTTTAAGATCCATAAAACATTTGTTCTATTTCCACAAGAGTATAACAAAACTAAGACCTTTATTGTAAGGGACCTAAAAACTTAAAACTGTACATTGTGCCACAAAATAAGAGCTGAAGGATCAAGAGCCTTCTCAGCATCCAGAGTGTCTCAAATTACAACTGCCTTGGAGGTGAAAATGCTCACCTAGGCCTACAGAGGCCTAGACTAGGCCTACACTCTGATGTTACAGTGGAAACTGGCTTCATCCACCTCCCCTTGACTTAGAAGCGGGGGCCCTGATTAGCATTATTATAAAAATTTCGAAGGGTTGCAGATATTCTCAAACACAAAAAGTTCTCCTTGAGGTTTCAGACTTGGCCTTGGACTCTGACATGAGACGCACCAATATTACTAAGTTGCATTGTCTACCTGCAGTCCTTTGAAGGAGAAATGATTGCAAAGGCAGTATTTTTTAGCTGGAGACGCTCGGGGCATCATCAATGGTTTGGGTAGCTTCTAACTTGGAATCCACCCCTCTGTGGAGCAGAGAATGTATTTTGTCATTTGGTCCTTCAATGATTTCAGGTAGATAATATCAATCATGCCACCAGTTTAGGCACAGCTATGGACTCCACTGGGATTGAAATGACACAACTATTTTGCTCAGTCTCACCAATTCCTGTAAGAAAGAGCTAATTTTATGTTCTTGAACAAAATACATTAAGAATCTAAGTTTGGTATCTTCCAGGGGTCTGTCTTGCTTTATATTATCCACCAGACCCCTGGCATATTATTATGGGTTCCCTGCTTGTGTAAACTGTGGATTTTTCTCTGCTCCGATGGATTGTTGATATAAAGTTACCAGCTGATGTTTATCCACAGTCATAGAAATAACAGTATTATTAACTATTTCTATATATTTTTTGTCATTATGACTGTAAGGACTTGTCTGAATAATAAAGATTCCCTTGAGTGGGACTCACTAGGGGAAATGACTGTTTAATAAAGACAGATAATGTAGATGAATCATTTTGACTACTTAGAGGAGCAATTGTGCTAAAACTCCTGAACTTACACAAAGTCCTTCTGAACACATTAGGGGGTCAGATCCTGCCCCTTGAAATCATTGTTATACTGCTGCTGATTGGAAAAGAGCTGAAGTCTTTGGGATCAGGGACAAACTTTTTACAGTGTGAATTTAATTCATTTACATGGGTGAAACTTAGATGTTATCTTTATTTTTTAAACTCTAAGACTGTAAGTAGTGTAAAAACCTGCTCACAAAAATGTCTATATTACATCTTCATATGTTGAAAAATGTGTTTAAAACAGATTTCTTCTAAATTATATGGCTTAGTTTTCTCTTTTCCTCATGATGTGATACTTCATGTTACACTGAAAGAATAAGAATATGAGTTTATTAAGTTTACTCAGAAAACTATTCAGTCATCTGTATGAGCTCTTGGAGCTATGTCAACATTTTCTTGAAAGATATCTGAGATTATTTGATGTTTACTTTTTTAAGTACAGTATTTGTGAGTAAAAGTGCACAAGAACATTTTATTACATTTTAAATGTAATTCCTGATCCCAAGGTGCTGTCTATATAAATCTGAACAAACCTACGAAATCACTATCTATATTAGATCAGCAAATCCTCTCAGTCCCAGAACTGGCCACTGTGTTAAGAATAAGAGGCAAAAGTGAAATTCCTTGGTAATAAAACTTCTGAGCCTTGACAACTGTGAGGTAATGCCATTTCTTGCAGCATTGCCTAGACCTTTCAAAGTACACTACTCTTTATTATATGCCTTTCCTCTGCCCCTAAACCTTCACTTCTAAAATGCACATCTCACAGGTAACTACTATATAATGTACTTTTCAATCAACCTCCTAATTCACTCAATGCAGCATGAGTTTTAGATAAACCAGGAAGATGTGAAATGCAGAATAAAAGGCTTAGGTTGTACAATATGACTCACCTGTTTTAAATCTTTTGCTATCTATGGAAAAAATACCGACAGAGCTCTTCTCCAGGGTAATTCATGGTGGCCCAGCTCTTCTCCCAGGTAGCGAGGACACTGCCTCGCTGCATCCCCACAAGCTCCTGCCCCAATCTTTTTGGAGGATTTACATCTTCTTTCAGCTCATTTTCACTGAGCCTTTTGTCAGGCCATGTGTAAGCAACAGAATGATGATTCCCTTAGATCCACCAGCTCTGCAGGGGGAATTTTGCCCAGTAAGCCCCAGTGCCTATGCTGGTATTCTCACTCTAATATGCTTCCCTGTTTCAGCCAGCAGTGGAACTGGATAGCACTGGAAGGACTTAGATGTTTTTGCTTTTTTGCTGTCTTTGGTTTCAAGAAAAAAAAAATCCTAAAGGTATAACAAAGGGTGAATCAGATTTCATCTGGAAAGCAGAACGAGAAGACTCGTAAGGGCCTGTCTCCTAATTACCAGATTTCCCATAACGTATGTGTAAATCCCCTAAACAGAAGAACCTAAATGCAGCATTAAAATTTGTGTTGTGGTTTGTAAGCAGATCCAAGCTTTTGCAAAGTAATTGCTGGCTGCTGCTGTTATTATTTACACTTGCACATGAAGACCATGGTGGGCTTGTCCCTGCTGGCAGTGTGGGTAGGTTTAAATTTACTCTGATCAAGTCAAAATACCCTGCAGAGAGGCTCAGGTTCAGTATCATGCTAATAAAGTGTGTGACTCTTGGACAAGAGCTGCTCTCCATCTGGCAAGCACAGAGCATGAGCTTGTGTAGGATTTCAGTTGTGTGCAGTAATCCCTACAGATGTACACAAAAGTTTTTTTGGGACCTAATACCTGAGAAATACATGCAAAAATACAGCCCCATCTCAAAAATACACACTCCAGAGATAACAATTATAGAGTTCACAGAAGTGCTTATAGATAAATGTAAGGGGCAGCTACTAATTATATACACAGATTTTCTTTCCTTTTTTTTTTTTTTCCTGCTTTAGTCAAGCTAATCTTTACTGTACAAGGTAGAGCATGGCCAATATGGAAACATCTGTGTTATGCAAATTCTCCTAAACTGGTTAGGTTCGGGAGAACCTTTAGGTATCAGGTAACTGAATATAGTTTGGAGCTGCTCCATGTAGAGAGAATCAGCATTTTCCAGCAAGTCTGTCTAGCAAAAAATCTGTGTGGTTATTTTTGATGCATACACAGATGTGGGCTTCTATGTTGACTGCTTTCAGCTGAAGCTAGTAGTAGTTTAAAAACTGAAAAAAATACTAAGGTACTGAGAAAACTAAAAGACAGATTAAATTCATCCTTAGATTTCCAAACCAAATTTCCAGCCATCTTAGTTGTGGTAGGCTTTTTTCACATCTTGAATGTTCTTTAAGAAACACCCCGTCTCTCTTCCATGGTCCCATACCACTTCCCTTGACATCCATAGTGAGGCAGTGAGTGGGTCCTGGACCTGCTAGATCCTCTCCATAGAGACTAGTAAGGCTGGAGCTGTTAATGCCAACCCAAGGCAAGAGAGTGTCCTTGCTGCATGATGAGTCATTGAGACTAATTGCAGGGGAAGACGCCAGCCCTTACAGAAAAGAAACCGCCAAGCTGATCTGGCAGCAGTTGGTGAAGATGAAGCTTTGGGACAACACTGGGTACCCCAGGACCTGGTATTGTGGGTCCAGCTCCTAAAACACCAGGTCTGCTATGCTGTGGACAACAGATGCAAAGGTCTTGAAAATGAATCCTGCCAAGGCAAATAGTTTTCAAAAAGTTGGGTTGCTTCACTGCTGGAAGGACTTGCTGCTATCTGGCACTGAAGCTCAGGGGATTAACATTTCGTACCCATAGCATTGAAATAAATAGGAAATAATTTCAGAAATTAAACAGAGTAGCCTGATGATTGTCTTTGTAAATGTAAGCTTGGCCTGGTACATTCATACTGGTCAGAGGTAAGTGACTCTTCTCTGAAAAATATTTTATATCACATTAATTGTAAACATGCTGAAATGGTCTCTGCTGCTCCTGCCGCTGATTCACTGGTGACCTGTATAAGGAGGCAACACATGCTTACTGTTAAAAAAAGAACAGAAGGATCATCTATTGCTCAGATGAAAGACAGAGACAAAATAACCAATCTGTAATGCAGATTTATTAATAGTCATTCACTGGTTTTCACTGAAATACTCTTCATGTAACCTTGACTTTATTAAGTAGTCCTTAAGGTGCATTTTGAAGACAGATAATGAGTTTGGGGAATAGTCTTATCTACATCAAGCTAATCTTTAACAGCTTGGAAGGGAACTCACAGAAACTTTTCCACTTTAAGTGACATAGCCATGTTCAAATCAAGCCTTTTAAAATGTCATTTTAATAGGAAGAGTTTACAGGTATTTTTAATAGCTACACTTCTTAGAGGAATTTGATTTAAACAAAGGTGATAGAAACATTTATTGAGTTTTTAATAGTATTAATGGGGCTGGAGGGAAGTGGCACTGGCGAAGTGGGAACACAACTGCCTGCAGTTGAGTGGCACTTCGTGTCGCGATTAATTGACAGGGCCACTCTTCCTTGGAAAAGCAGCTTCTTTCACAGTGGCGGTCTCTTTAAAGGGGAGGGCTGGTGGGAAGGCAGGGGTTTTGAATGGTATTTGGCTGCTGAGCATGCACATGCCGCATTGTCCCGCTTCCACGGGGAGAAGAAGTTTGCAAGAACCTCCTGACCCCGCGCCGACGCACCAACCGCTTGGGTGCGTGTGCATGGGCTAGAGACGGGTGGGGAGGGAAGGACAAAAGGAATGCAAAGAAAAGCAAACCAAGGGTCACTATTTTAATGAGACAGCTCTGAGATATCCCATCTGCACTTCTCCCCAGTTTGCAGGATGTCCTTGAGAATAATTTCACTTTTCCCATATGATGTGTAGAAATGCAGACGTGGATGTGCACCCATAGGCACACAGCAGCCTTTCCCTCTAGTTGCTCACACTGCTGGCTGAATCTTAACCCTCTTGGACAGCCAGAATCCTCTTCTGCTGATTCCAGTTGGCTTAGCTCATGTTGTTTTGCTTTCTTTATTGTTTGGGCATCATATGTCCCAGCTCTCCCGAGTGCACACACATTTGGTTTCTGACTAATGCGAGGCCTCCGTCAGAGAGACAGCGTTTGTCATCTAACATCCAGAGTCTCTTGGAGTCAGGTCATGACTCAGACACCACAAACTGTATACAGAACAGACCACAAATTCCTCCAGTAGGATTGAACAAGGCTTTCCGAGAAGCCACTTCCCCCACTGGTTATATCCTAACCCTGGCTGACAGGTAGCAAATAACCATAGCTCTCGTGGCATTTTTTGTGAATATTTTTTCTTACATTTTTTTGATTGTCGTATTCCTGGCTGTTTAAAATCCTGCCTTTGTGTGTGCATATAGAACATGCTTTTATCTAAAAAGGCGTTATGGTAATATCAGCACTGGTCAACATTAAGGTTCAAGGCTGAGGGTTTTGAATGGGCACCAAACGCTGGGGCGAAACTCAGCCTGCTTGCTTAAGGTTTCCTAGAGCTGCTCCTGTGTGCTTTGTGCACGAAACCCATAAATCGGCCGGGGTCTGCTTGAATGGCTCGTGAACTTTGGCAAAACCTTTCGATGAACCTGCTGGGGGCTGGGAGGAGTGAAGTTTAGGAGGAAACCTGACTCCAGGTGAGCTGCACAGGCTGGGGACTAGCACACATTTCCAATTTGAAGGCAGAATCAGAGTTAACAAATCTGCTAACAAGACTTGCACACTTGCTGACCAGCAGTAAATCCCATCTCGATTTATTACCAAATGCAGCACTTTGGCATGAGTCCTCCGTGTCATTTTGTAAGTGGATGGGGAGCAAGTCACAATCTTAAATCCTTGCTGGAAAACCTGGTCGTGAGAACCAGCTGGGGTACAGCTCTTTGATTTAACTTTTCTCTCTCTCCTTTTATTTTTATTTTTTTAAACAAACCAAGATAATTCATCTGCCAACGCACTATTCTGTGCTCTTTTGTCAATAGAAAAGTTGTTTTGCTAATGGTTATCTGTCTGCAAGTCCTTGACCTGCTTGTAAACACATTTCTGCAGGAAAACCCCAGGCCATGGCCTCGAGCCTTTACGTCAACAAGAAGAGATAAAGTGACCAAAACTTAACCTGATCTGGCCTGGAGTGCCCTCTACTGCCCCTTGACCAAATACTTCCCTAATCTGCGTCCTTCTGAAAGGAACAGATTGTTGTGTAAAGAAGTATTACCTGGAATGAAATCAATTTTCGGAGCCCAACTTCCTCCTCCCTTACCCCTGCCCGTAGCCCAAGCCAACTGAGTCGCTGGAGGTTAAGGAACAAGGTCTGGGTAGGTTTGGGTGGAAGGGCAGGAATTTTCCCCCAAAACACCCCTCTGCCCCTGCTCCAGGCGCCTGGCACGGCCGGCAGCCTGCAGGCGGTCCGTCACGCTGCGTTGTACGCACCACCTTCCAAGCCGTGGAACAAATGCGGGACAAAACCAAACTTGCCGATCAAGTTGCTTTTGAAAGCAGTTCTCTGATCCCCCAGGATTTGTTCTGGATTTGTTCCTCAATACATCCAGGATGTGGGGAGCTGCTAACACCCTGACAAGGCCCAAATTGTGGTGGGGGGCTCTGAGCTTTGTTCGTAAAAGGCTGGACTAGGAAAGTTGAGGTGTTCTGTAACAGGGAAATGCACCCTGTGGCAAGTCTGATGTTCAACACGAGAACGAGAAAGGAGAAAACACAGGGCAGCTCAGAGATAAGATGACAAACTCCAATTGCAGTTCACAACGGGAGCATTCATTGTGTTGTGCCTCTGTTTTCACCCTGCTTTAACCACTCGTGAAGCTGCTGCATGGGGAAGTTGGACACGAAGTGGGAAGCTGGTGGGTCATGTTCCCCAAAATCTTTGCTACCCCAAGCCAAATTTTTTTTGTTGTGATTCTCTACCCTTCCCTCCAGGACCCCGCAGTAGATAGACATATCTTCACAACCTGTGTGCCTGGGTAAAGTAGTGGTTTGGGCTGAGTATTGCACCCCTTACTTTCATAGGTAGGATTAATTCATTTTATGGAATTTCACAGGAAGCATTTCACTCTCTATTGCCCTTAGGTGGCATTTTTAGGAGACAAAGCAAAGACTTGTAGAAAAATGATACAGTTTTTATTTTTGCTTAACAACAACAAAAAATCATAAAATGTGTTTGCTATTTTTTGTTTGTTTGTTATGACAAAAAAAACTTTCAAAACTTTGATTTGGGTGTTTCACAACAAAACCTTTTTTCATAAAACATAACAAAGTCAAATGATCTGCAAAGGGATAATGAGATACTGCAACCAGTGTGATTTACAACTTCTCGATGCCATTCTCCAGTTGCTCAGATTGAGCTGGGCTGTGACTAAGTCTTGAATTAGCCAGACCTGATATGGGTAGATGATCACTGGATGTGAAACTGCACATGACAGTCCAGAAAACCCCTCAGGGTGTAAATTTTAAGGGGAAAAAAAAAAAAAACAAACAACTGAAGGAAAAAGCATCTGCTGAGCTGAAAATATTTTCCTGCATACTGGTACTGGGGTCCCTTAAACCCTGCAATATTTTCAGGATCTACCAGGCACAGTAGACAAGGCAGTTAACCCCAGGGTAGGATTCAGGCATGAAGCTGAAATCTATGCCCCAAAATATCTCCCACTTTTCTGGGAGACAGCTTTTTGTTTCTTTCTCCCATTCATTGCTAGGCACATTCTCCTACATTTAGGTATCCTCCAGGCTTCTACCAAGTGTCAGGAGGACACTGTGAGATCTTTCAGGTTTGATTCCAGCTGGGTTATTTCCTTAGGAGACAGCTGTTTCACAGTATTCTTCTGTGCTTTTAACCTTGTTTATCCATATAAGGCAGTTATAGTTCCAGCTTTGCATGGGGGGATTAATTTGCAGGCTTTAATCTAAACTGGACAAAAACTTTCAAGGTTGGCTTACAGGAGGTATCATTTCAGCTTCCCTGACAGAAAATCAAACTTTGGGAAACAAAACAATTTTTTTTTTTCTATAGAATGGGTCTATTTAAGGAAAAGTGATTTATTTTTTTTTTCCCCTGCAGAAAATTATTCTAAGAGAAAATTTTTCATCTCCCAAATTGGAAATGTATATTTTGACCTTGCTCAATAATTCAAAATTATTAGCCTTTTTTTTTTTTTTTTTTCTTACAGCATTTCTCTGTCTGTGTCCAAAATTTAGCAGGACTTTGAAGATGAATGCTATATCTAGTAAGCACCTTTTCAGATTGAAAAGATTAGTGCTATGGTGAAGACAACTTGCTTTTTTGTAAGGTACAGAGCTGTTTAATCAAAGAAGGACTGGCTGAATCTATTCAGTATTCTCAGCTACTTTCCAAACCAAACTTCTGAATACATGTTAGTTATTCTGATTAAGTCATACTCCTGAACTCCCTCCAGGTTCTGCACTGGAGATGATATTTATACGGCACTAATGGAGAAAACTTGGTGTGTTTCAAAAAATAATTCCCAAGAAAACCAAACTTGTATTAACAGATGTAACAAGGAAATGTGCAGGGAACTCTAACTCTCCTCCCTTTCTTGGATTTTCAATTTAATTCTCAGCCCCCATATATCGCTGAGGAGGAAGTTTTGAAAACATTAAATGATCCATTTCAACATTGTTTGTGCTCCTAATCAAAATACGCACTGTCATAAGCTCCATAAGCTCCATAAGCTGCCAAATTTAATTGACATTGAAGTTTTAAACTGATTTTTGGTAACAGAACAAACTTTCTTCTCAGTTTGGGACTAAGGCTCTCTGTCATTTCAGGCCACTTATTGGATGAGACACCTTAGGGTATGGTGATTCTAGTGACTATCAACACAGAGAGTTGGCTGTGGCTTAGGGCAAGATGAACTTTAGTAGCAGTGCCTTGAATCTTCAGCTGAGATCGGGATAGTTTATATTGTGAAATGTACTATATACACAGGCATTGGATGAGAAAAAGGACACACTTTTATTTGTGTTTATGCATTTCTTAAGCCAACCCTTCTGGCTGTTTATAAGTAAACTTTCCAAACACTGTGATTTGGTGAGCCACCAGCGATAGTAACAAGAAACTGTATGTGTGACTTTTTCATACAGACTCACACACTCATATATATCTGTGTGTCAATATATAGTGGCTGACATAACAAATATCTTTGTTTTTAGAAAAAGAGGATTTTCCTTGGGGACTTTAAATAGATTCAGAGGATATTCCAAGGTATCAGACTGTATTTCACTGTGATATTCATATCGTCAATAGTGGGACCTTTCTGTGGAAAATGGGGCTTTTCCTGTAAACATAATAATATTTCTGGATGGTGAAATATACAGTAAATGTTAAACAAGAAAAGAACTAAATTGCAGACTATTCCCTGGTCAGCAAAACCTGCCCATTATTTTTCAGTTTGCTGAATCTGTAGTTTTTACCATTTTTTTAGAACTGTGACTTTTCAGATTCATGAGGGTAGCATAGGTAATCTTCATATTTATAAGGACACACTGTCAACTTGCTTTTCATAATTTATAAACTCTTTTTTTTATTATTATTATTCATTTTCCCTGTTGGAAGCCTGAAATTGGCATGTTTCCTTAATAGAACTGGGAAAAAACTCTGCAATTTTGCTTTGGGAGATGATTTCTCAGGAAAAAAAAAAAAGCTATCTGTGCTTCATGCAAAGGAATAGGATCCTAGTTGGCTTAGCAGTGCTGGAATTAGTGCTGTAGGGTCTATTTTGCAAGTGTTTGCATGTACTAGCTTTTCAAGTTGCAACTTGCATTTCAGTTTGGTGAGGGATTTGTCAATATGTTACAAGGCTTATGTGTCTTTTTTGACATGAGTTGGATGAAAGTTGACTGCTTTGTTTGGCTGGACTTGCCTTTTTATCCATCCCAACCTACTTCTTCTCCCCACTGCCTTCTTCACACAGCCTCTCATATTCCCATCTCCTACTGTTTGCTCCTGGCATGGTGAGAAGTGATATTTTTCTTCTGCCCCTGCCTCGAGAGACTGGCAAGGACAGGCACCCCTTTTTCAAAGATGAAATGGAAGTAGTTTGATAGCCATTTCCTCTTCCCCTTTGCAATTTTACCAAATTACTTTTCAATGGGGTTTATAAAAGTAAATATTTCCAGGCATTCAGATTAACCTCGCTGCTTGGCTGATGTGAGCAGACAGAAACATTTCTGTGTTTTCAGAATTGGTCCCAGAATTTGCAAGAGGCCAACTTTGCTTTCAGAATTAATTCACATTGTTGATACTGATTTATAAACCACTATGAAATTAAGTGACTGGGTACGTTAAAAAACATCTCTCCTTTGGGCACACTAGTCACTATTATGGCAGATAGAATCTGTTTGGAATTACTTTTAATGGTTGTTTGAATTTAAAAAGCTGGTAAGGATTGATTCAAATTGAAGGTCATGAACTCCTTTACCCATTTCCCCTCATTGGCTCAACAAGGGTCCTATTTCATGATCTTTTGGCCATGATGCAACTCATCTGTTCAATTGAGAAGGTGCTGATATGAGTAATTAAGCTAAAATGGCATCAGGGAAGAATCTGTTAATATTTAGTAATATATCGTCGACTCTGTCCATCCGTCAGTCAGTCTATCCCCCATAAGTTTTGAACTTGCTGGTTAGTTTCATCAAAATTTGGCACAAAATTAGAGGTATTCATTAACATTATGCTACTAAAAGCTTTTGGAGAACTGGCAGCTGGTGGAGGGAAAAGTTTTCCTGGTGCAAGAAAAAGACAGTTCAGGCAGTGCAGCCATACAAGTCAGTCCATTTACAGGTCAGTCTGAACAAACCATAATGTATTTGACCCTACACTGAACCAAAAAGACAGGTGATGTGAGGACGGTCCGGGAAGGGATATTCAGGAGAGGAAGGCAGCACGGAGTATCGTGCCATGTCTGTTTTGGCAGTGTGGAGCACAAGCTTGAAGAAACTGAGTGTCGTTGGTTCTGCTCAGAGAGTGACTTCTTTTCTTTTTTATCTTGTGAAACTAAAGAGGACCTGCCCTACTTACATGCCACTTAAATCCTTTTACAGGGTTGGATTTCCTTTGTCAATATCCCAAGGAAATATTCTGTCTGTGGAATCTACAACTTTTGACGTTACTTTAGGATGCCCTGCCCTGGGAGTAACTAGGAAACCTGGGGGCAAATCACCTCAGAAAAAAAAAGATGTGTGAGATGTAATCTAAACGTATTTTTGGCTTGATATTCTTGGACTCTATCTTGAACTCTCCTGCAGGATTACAGCAGATCCTGACCCCACTGACCTAGTATCAACCCTTTTCTGTAAGCTGTGCACGGTAGAGCAGGAGGAGGATAGATACTGCAAATGACTTAGAGGCTTAGGTGCAGAAGGCTGAGTATCAGCACCAGTTCAAAGGATCAAAGGGGGTCTGTGACTCTCTAGCCATGCTAATTAATGGAAGAAGTGGTATTTGGTCTTCATTACGGACTTTAAAAAAGAGAAGTCAAGTGTTTTGTCCTGTGGTAAAGCACTGAACAAGGCTGGTGAAAGTAACCGAGCTGACTCCATTAGGCTTTCAGCAGTGTTTCAAGAGCATGGAGCCTCTTATGATGTCATGCTCAGGCAGTGCTTTCTTAAAAGCTAAATGTCTGATAAATGCTGATACTGCCTGATCTGAATCCCTAATATATTTCCAGATAGAGCTGCCCCTTTCAAAGGTCTCCAGCGCTCATGCCATGGAAGCACACTTTCAGCAAAGGTCTCCTTAGGTTTCTCCTGTACCCTCTGCTTCGGACATCAGCTCAGGACCAGCAGGGCTGATTCTGCCTCTCACCAGATCAGGCATTGCTCCACGGCGTGCCTTTCGTTTAAATATCCATGGGTTGCTACAGAGGTTAATAGGAGGTCAATGGTCAAGATTCAGATCAGCAGCACTAGCAGCAACCTGGGGACCAAGGCGCTGATGGGCAGAGCAAGCAGTTAGGGTGTTTTAGGAACATTCCTGCATTGTATGTTTTATTAGCTCTCAAGAAGGGGAATGTAAAGCACTCTCCTGAATCCTAAACAATCCCTTCTAATCTGTGACCCTTTCTTTGACTCATTCAGATACTGCTTAAATTTGAAGGAAAATCAGTGGTTACAGAAGGTTTACTTCTGTACTTGCACATAGGGACACAGTAGGATAATGCATGCAGGAGCTTATTGCCCATGTCTTTACACCTGTCTACATGTCATATAGGTAGGCATAGATATACATATGTATGAATAAATGTCAGTCCTATAAAAATGGTAAGGCAGCAATTCAAGCTCTTTTGTAAAACCACACATACATACTGGACGCGTCTGTCAACCTGCAGTAATTAGTGTAAATATGAATTTATACACACCTGAGAATGATCAGGTTTTAACTAAACAATCAGAATTGTGAGAAACATTCTTTCCTTGAAAATATCCAGTTTTACTTGAAAATTGAGAGTTTCTTTTTGTTGTCGTTGTTTTTGTTTGCATTTGGGTTTTCCACAGAACTGTTTTTTTTTTTTTTTTTTTTTTTTTTTCAAAAGGAAAGTGAGAGGTGTCTGAGAGAGGAAAATCTGGTGCTGACTCTGATTTATGATTATTTTTCCTATAAGTATCCAATGCATATGATTTCATGCATGCATGTGTATGGCATGACTCCATATTTGTGTGTGTAGTGCTTGATGGGCTTATGTTTTGGTGTGGATATGTTCATTGTAAACTACTTTATTGGCATAGACTGAAATTATGGTATGATCTTTATCATGGCTTCATTGTAGAACACGACAGCATGTATGATCATTGGGTATTCAAACTGAAATGTGTAAAGCTATTTTTCTATAATTGGTCCCAGGGCAAGGGGTTGATCTCACATATAAAAGGCTCCAGATATGCTCTTGGTACAGTTTCTAATTAGGGAACCAGGAAAGAACTGAACTTTGGAAACTGTGATGAGTCTGTGCCTTTAAAAAAAAAAAAAAAGGAAATAATCACTTTGACCTTGAACTCCAAAAGGCCCTGAAATCAACTGATTTTACTCTTTAAGCTCCTTAACAAGCATGGGGATTAGAGGCGAGCTGTGTAGAACGGTTCATATTAGATATAAACGATAATGGACAATAGAAATTCATCTATGAGCTCACACAGGCATCCTGTGCAAATTCCATTTCCCCAAGATATGGTGATACCATGTTACAGTGTTATATATACCACCGATAACAATGTGACTTCATTGGTTGGGAAGAGACAGAAGAAAACTCAATTGCAGCAGGGCAAATGCAACTTTCAGAGATGTCCAATCCTGTCCTAATCTGAGTCCATTTAAATAACCACAACCACGTGCATCAAAAAAGGTCAAATATAATCACCATTCTACCTCATGTAATGAATGAATAATCTGTTTAGCTATTTATTTCAAGTATGATTAAATCACCTTTCCTGACAAAGAAAGAAAACTTATGAAAGGAATAAACTGACTGTAGACTGAGGCTGCAAATTTCAGTGGCCTTCCATCTGTCCACAGCTAAACAAGGAACGATGCTGCTGTCCTTTTATTTTTTTATTTTTTTGGCAATTTCATTTTCTCTTTTTTTTTTTTCCCTTTTCTCTCTCTTCTCTCAAGAAGGGCTAAAACAAACAACCAAACCAACCAAAAACAACAAACAAACAAAAAAACCACCTCATCCCTTTGAAAAAGGAGGAATCTTGTCATGTCTTGAAATGGAAAAGTGCATCACATTTTCAGGGGGAAAGGAAAGAATTGAGGAAAATACCTGTATGAAGATAGGAGCTTATATGACCAAAATAATTGGGGTTGGGTTTGATAAACATTACCCATTCAACAGCTAGTGTTGCCCCTAGAGAATATACCCAATTCTTATGCAGATCTTCTTTTTTTTTTTTTTTTTTTCTTTCCCTTCTGAAAATCACACCTGGTGAAAAAATCATTGTGTCTTTTAAATGCCACCTCTTGTTAACCTTTTTGTTGATCTAGAGGGGTGAATGACGTGGTTAGACAGGTTACTGCCTGCCGTGAAAACTAGTGGGAAATGATGTTGCACAATCCTTTCCCTCCTCTGTTTCTCAAAATCGCTTATTTTATTTCACTTTTCCCCATTTCAATCTGTGTGGCCTGGCAGACCTGCTGGAAAGAAGCCTAGAATAATATTGTCTCAGTTAGCTGATAGGTGTGAGGGCACCTGCAGGCAGATAAAATGTGTTTGTGTCTGTATCAGAATTTGGTACGCAAAACTCAAAATTGTCATGATTTTGGGACAATCTCCAATTTTCCCTGAAAGTCTTGGAAAGCGGCAAGCAAAATTAAAAAGAAAATCAACTCCTTGCTTTTTCATTAGTTCTGGCAGCTTCCCCTAGAAACACACCCATGCTCAGCAGTATCATTCTTTATTTAGCTCTGAACAGACTGAAGGACCTCAGTGAATTCTTTCTCCCTCCTCCTTTTCAGATAATAGCGATGATGCTGCCACATATTTTGCAAAGTGCTCTTTTCTGGAGCTGAAGATTGAGTTACATCCAACGCGATAGACCCCACTGGCAGCCACGTGTTCTTAGTAGAGACATTCCTTTACCATGCCAAGTTAATTTTAATTCTAACTGGATTTTTTTTTTTTTTAAACCAGCACATAAAAGAAAGCTATCGAGTTGCTCAATCAATGTTAGTTTATTATTGCTTACCCAAGTGTTTAATAAACCTATCCCAACCCTGGATATAGCTTTAAATACTTCATGGACTGTAACAAAGCAGATTTTTCCTATCAGACCAAAGTGGCTCTATAAACTATAATTAAGCACTAATTATGAGCTCTACTGGTCAGATAACAGAAGGCAAGGTCCATTGTGTGACTGGCAGAACTGGCAATTAAAGGAGATTATTGTTGTCAGAAATGGAATAAAACAAACAAAGAAGAAATTTGGTAGGAGGGGAAGATTTGCAATTGACCTGGGTAAACTTTGCTGTGTTCATGGGTTTTGGAGACTGTGACATCATGAACACAAAACCTTAACATATGATGATGTAGAACAGATGTGATAAGTTGTTCTGGGAAATTCATATACTTATTGGATAACAGGTTGTATAATAAGATTCTGTTTGGCTTCACTCTTCTACATTGAAAGAAAATACCTTAAAAACCCAAACAGAAGACGTATGTTTAGAAGAAAAATATTTTCAAGGAAAATGCTTTGTGTTGGTATTATTTTACTCATTCTTGCAAAGCATTCAAAGCCAGAGAGGGCCATGTTGCTCGTGGGCTTAAGAACTAGAAAATGAAATTGAAATAGAATGAAGAATAGATTGACTCCCTAGAAAGGGGGAAAAAAGGCCCTCTACAACAGGTGAAAAGGAAGTGCGGTTTTATAAATTCGTTCCATTTTAACATGACTGGCTTCTCCTCTCGCTTACGCCATTTTTTACACTGGCTTAACTTGATTGGCTCCAGTGGAGTTTTCAGTTATGCCAGATACCACTGAAGTGTTATTAGCAGCCTGCTTGGAATTTCTCTTGAAAGTCTGAAACTGTTTCTGAGCTAACAACATACTCTCTTTTTTTCCCCTGCTTTGGAATAAAATGTTCAGTCTGCAGGAAACCTTGATGCCCTGTTGAAGCAGAATGCTCAAACACCAAAATGATTTGACTTTTCACATACAAATTTTAAATTTCCATGGGAAATACAGTTTCCAATTACCACTAGTGATTGCTATGCTAGTCACAGTTCATATACTCCTAGACCTGATACAGACATTAAAGGGAGCCAAAAGTCCCTTACACACACATGAGCACATTACAGCTTCCTGGAACACTGTTTAGGCTTTCAGGTGATGGCTGGGAATTTGTCCAATATCAGAAGGTAAAGGGCAAACAAAGCCATGGAAATGGAAATGACAATATTTCCTAGTAGCCGGCAGGTGCCTCTGTCCCCAACTTGTGATTGTGCCTAAAAGTAAGAGTATTGCTCTCTCCTCTGTCTCTCTCCTTTAAAAGCAATTTGCATCTTTTGGGAAAAAAAAAAAAAAAAAAAAAGGATTAATAAATTTCAAATGTTCCTGATGCTTCTGTGCCAACTGGCACTGGAGGGGGCCTGTAACCTTGCCCAACTGCACTATATATAATTATTAATTAGAAAGCAACCTGGGAAGCAATGATCCTCTCCCTCAGCATAAACCAGGGGAACTCCACTGAATTCATGGTACACAAGAAAATTGGCTTTCCTGGGTTGCACTTGGGAACAAACTTTATTTTACTTTGACTAGTGGATCAGTATCCAGAGTGGAATTATGGGAACTAATTGGAAAAACTTGGGTGCTCATTTTATAAATCAGCTGGCAGATCTCCTGCCATAATTAATGGGTCTGACTGGCAATTTTCCACAAATACACACCCATTTCCCAGTGATTTCCACTGCGCATACATGCATTTTGCAGGAGCTCAACTTGCAAAGGGACGTATTTAAGAGTTTATAACTGTCCCAATGACAGCAAGTTCTAATTTAAAACTCCTGTGTAATACTTGTTAGGAAGTTTTAATATCAAAAGGGCAGCCAAGGTCTTCCATGAGAAATTTCTAGACAGTGAAAGAAACTAATCCTTTTTAGTGATGTTTGGCTTCTCCTCTGCAGTAGCTGATCTCTGATTTCATATTTTATATCCATGGTTTGTTAATGAAATTTTCTCCTTTAAAGAGTAACCAGGCGGATAGAAAAAATTAGCTGATACTTTGCAGTAAATGTTTGAAGTGAAATTCAAGTAGCAGCCTGAGGCTCACAGTATGTAAAATCAACTACCAAAGTTTTAGGGGGGGTTTAATCTATTTTTCCTTCTCAGGGGACCTCTGCTGTATTAAATTCTTTGGTTGAAGAGAAGCAGCCAAGTTGGCATTAGAACTGACTTAGCAATTTGCATCTTTTGAAAAGGGATTAGTAGATTTCAAATGTTCTTGGTGCCCCTATGCCAGTTGGCACTGATAGGGGTCTGTAACCTCACCCATCTGCACCACCGCCTACCACGGGTCTACCTGAGAGGTGTTGTGGGACTTGTTATGCTTCCTTCAAAGAGAAGGAGAAAAATGAATTAGGCAGCAGGAGAATTTTATGTCCACGCATATTTGCATCACTGCTGTTTATGGGGCACCCAGGTTTGCTTCAGGCTCAACCCTGGGTATATTGTTCAGGCTTTTCTTACCTGGCACTCAGGTTCATGAATTTTTAATAGCACTTTAAAATGCCTTGGTATATGTGAGGCAGTGTCCAGGGCCTCACAGCACCTCTAGAATGGAAGCGTGAGCTGGATTTCTTTGGAGACTCAGTGTCACAAAGGTGGGTTTCACCTCTGAATTTCATCCTGATCTAAGGTAGTAATGTCAGTCATCAGGAGTTTTTGGGGACCGTGAAGGAGTAAGCCTTTTGACAGGACAATTGATTAGAACTATCTTAGGATAAAATACCTGCATTTTTCTGGTGACCAAGGAACAACATTGACTGTTGTTGGTGGAGAAATGCAGAGAGAGGGAGGAACTGTATTTTCAGAGGGCCTACACGGTCTAGAGAGGGAACCCAAACAACTTGCTGAGGCTGGATATCTATGTAGGTGGCCAACTTGAAGCCCACTGGGGTACAGCTTCAGATCCAAAGCCTTGCAATTTTTTTATATCCTTTAACTATTTTTTTCTGAATAATGTAAAGTCAACCGGTAAGAAACATTAGGAATACAGACATGGGTAGAATTTGGATTTTCAAATGTGGCCCCAAAGGCTTCCAGGAGTGCACAGCAATGCCTTTTTTAACAAAATATTCAACATTTCTTCAGTTTGTCCCCTGGTGAATTTTTGGGGACCACATTACATTTTTATGTATATTTTTATAACACTCAAGAAACTCCCATGAAGTTGTCTGATTTTCAGTTGTCATCAAAATCTGATCATTTGTTTTGTGGGACTTATCTTCCATTTCTCGTAGGTATATGAAAGGCTT
Organism: Anser cygnoides; assembly: GCF_040182565.1. NCBI lineage: Eukaryota > Metazoa > Chordata > Aves > Anseriformes > Anatidae > Anser > Anser cygnoides. The sequence continues at coordinate 5,591,065 of NC_089883.1, forward strand.
ACAAGAGGAGGAAAAAGGTTTGTGAGAAATTCCCCCAAATGACAGAAGAACAGGTACCTTCTTAACTCTATTCTGAAGGCAAATTAGCCTGGGTCACCCAATAAAGCTGTCTTGCTAATGAAGATGCACAGTTCCTTAGATCTGAAATAAAATCAAGAAGTTGTGGCACTGCCACCATTGCAGTCACACAGGGGGAAGACAGCAGACTATTAAATACTTATATCCAAAATCAGGTTCAGCACCTTCCACTGTGCCCAGAAGGGTGGGAAGCTCAGGACAGAAGAAGCCCTTCTCAGGACTCCATTGGGAAATAATGGTCCAACCATGTGCAATAGGTATGAGACTGGAAGTTTATGCTATAAATGAAAATTTGATAAGTGTTTGCTTGCTGCCTCCCCATGCACTTTTTTTATATTTCCTATGTACATTGTCTGATATTATGTGCCTATAAAACTTCAGCATGTTTTTCAATAGAAGACCACCTGTTTGCTTTCCTTTTAATGCTTCTGCAATATTTGAAGTCCTATAAAACACGGTGGGTAATTCTGTAGGAATAAGTAAAATGGGCCAAATCCAGCCCATATTGCTCACACCACATTTCTTATATGAGCTGGGACTGTGATAATGTGTGCAGAGTAATTGAGGATGGGATTCCAAATAACTGTAGCAGATTTCTTTCTCCCCCCCAAAGCTTTTTGTGTTTGATCTGCCTGGGCTGCCTGCTGGCTGGGGTGCATATGGGTGGAAGCGGAGGTAAGGGAAGTGCCTTCTGCAAGTCAGTATCGAGAAAGCTTTTTGTCTTCCTTTCTGAAATAAAAAATTGTGCCGGGAACCTCATTCAACCGCTCATTTGGATAAAACTAGACACCCTGGTGTCAAGTGAATAGGAAGCAATGGGAGGTCAACATGTCTCAGTGCCACGGGAGAAGGGGGTGGCCAGAACTTCGCAGCAATCAGACTGCGTATATATATACATATAGACTGCCTACATCAATCACTAGCTAGAACATGCATATGACACGCATGCATGTGAGCAAGGCTGCTGATGCGCAGAGGAGAAAGTAGCACCTTCCTTTCCTCTGCATACACACCTACTCCCTCTGAACTGAGGAAGAAGAAAGAAAAGATTCAAATTAACCCCCCTCCAAAATTACTTGAAACTACCCTGAATTATTAGGAAGGCAAAGCAACGGCCCAGCAGGGAGTGGAAAATGTAATAACGACAAGTTTTGTGCCTAAAGGGAAGGCAGGAATGAAATCAGAAAGATCCGATGGGGCCAGGTGAGTAAAGAGCCAGCCAAGCAAAGGGAGTGCGAGCTGCCTGGAGGCAGTGCGATGCACTGGCAAGGAGCCATGCTGCTGGGAGAGAGCGGAGGAGTGTGAGATAGAGGGAAGGGGAGGGAGGGAGGCAGCACACCTTCGTGGGCATCGGAGAGGCCCCCTGACAGCTCCCTTCCTTGGTGCTGCCTGCAGATGTAGGAGGCACCTGCACACACACAGCCCCAGGAAGGCAGGAGCCTGAGGTAGCCCATTGCAGTGCTGCAGAAGTCCAAAGGCTGCCTGGTGGAAAACCAGGGTGAGCTCCGGCAGGGTGGCCAGGCAACTGATGCAGAAAACGACAGTGGGGATGTTGTTTCCATTCGCCCTTGAAAGGCAACTTCGGAAGCAAGGTTTATGTTTGCCCTCAGCCTTTAAAAGGGGGTTAGTTAAAGGGAATGCACTGCCATTAATACGTTGGATGGATGTGGCTACAGGGACAAAGGCTTAATATGATGTGCTTGAAAATGACATTTGCCTGTTGCCAAGCAGATGTGGCCTGCTGGGACCTGTTGCTTTGGCACAAGGGTGGTGGGCACTGTGAGGAGAATGAACAGAGAAGGGCCTGGTCAAATCTCCACCACAGCCACCAAACTGCAACTCAGTCCCAGGCAATCTCTTACTCAAATGTGGGGAGATGAGTTTTTTTCAAGGAATGCTGTCAGAAGACAGATCAGCATTTCTGGCTTTCCAGGGATGAACTCACAACTCTGTAGAGTCTCCTGACTTTTCTTGGCAGTGTATGTGGAGTCACAGACACTAGGGCCATAAAAACCTGATGGCTTTCCCATCCTGGCACTGTCAGGTTACTCCCTGCTCTCTGATGATGTTTTCCTCGCTCTTCCAATGTCAGCTTTCAAGAAACCCATATTTACAAGGTGTTGCTGTGGCTGTGCTAGTTTGTCCCCAAGTGGGCTAGGAGATACAAAGGCAATGGAAGCACTCTTCAGCCCCTTTCCAAAGCCCTGCCTTGTGAGAAAGGGCTGGGCCTCACTTTGGGGCAAGTGATTTTTCTTTCTACTGGGCAGCAGAAATGCTGTTGGAGAAGAAAGAGCCAGGGATGTTCAAGTGGAGCAAGTGACCTGCAAGAGGCAGCTCAGAGCCATCAATCAGGCTGGACCTGCTTGAAAAGAGGGCAGCAGAGCAGGGCTGGGGGGGAATTAACTGGTTTTAGGGATGGTGTGACTGCCTGGGATGCCTTTGTAGGCACAGCCACTTCTTGGCCTTGATGGCATCTGGTGCCTCTGATCACAGCTAGCTCAGGGATCTGCAGAGCAGGTTGATTGAAGGCCTTAGGACATGTCAAGGGGAACAAGAAAAGGACAGAGTGCCAGCTCACTGGGCAAATGGCAGGAAGCCTGGCTTTATCAGGATGCTGCAGGCAGGAAATGATTTGAAGTACACAGCCTTTTCTTGTAGAGTGATTGAGGGAAGGGAGGAAAGCAAGAACAGGAGCAGCTGCAGCTGTATTTCAAAGTTGGTTTCCATCTCTCCAGCGTTACTGCTCTTTCTTTCAAAGGAAAAAAAAAAAAAAAGCAACTTCTAATTGCAGTGCTTCTGTTTCTTCCCCCTCCCTTTCTTATTTTAAGGCTATTGCCCCAGATTGGAAATATCTCACGTAACCTGGAGAGTTCATTTTGTTTTGAAGCCAATATCACCTCTGTCTCTGGTGCTTACGGACAGCCAGGATTTCCTCCCTCCACATTGCCCTGAAATCAGGAGGAACAGCCATGCAGTCCATAGCTGCTAAATGCAGCTGCTTTGGGGAGCATGGGAAACCTCTGCACTTACACAAGCAGAGATATGTTGGCTATTGTTGCAAAGCTGTGCTGTTCTTGGTACGCAGGCTGGCCAGTAGAAAAGTTAACTTGGCTGGTTAAAATGAAGACACACGCTTTGCACAAGAGATGATAAACCCTCAGTGTTCTTCATTTTACTCTTCCAGCCTCTCTTCTGCCTGCCTTCCTTCTGCAGTAATGGGAGAGGTTTTTCTTGACTGTCCTCTCCCCCCTTGGAGATTGAATACAGGCTCTGCTGCTGAGTTCCTGAATTTATGACAAGTGCCAGCTTCTTCTAGCCTCAGTTTCCATTAAAAGCTAGCTTGCAGGATCAGCACTAGGACCACTTGTTTTGTCTTTTGGCACCAGCTCTTTTATGAATGAGAAACATATCAAAGGGCAAATAATCAGAAAACTAGGGAGGTAAAAGTACAAGTGTTTCACTGCTCTCTACCTGACGGGAAAGTCTTTGTAGCCCTTAGGTCTGACATTAAAACTTACAAACTCCTACACTTGTAACTGTTGTGTAAAAAGCTGTTATTGCCCTTAAAACTAGTCATTGGAGTTGAAAGATAAATATTATTCAGTATCTTATTGAATAAAATATATTATATCACAGGTGATAGAGACAGATTGTCTCAATAAATTCTGATACTGTATTCGGAGGAAAAGTGGCAATAAAAATGCTGATGACTTGACACAGGGAGAATATTGAATGTCATTAACATGTTATTTCCTCTGTTCTGATATCACTGTCGTGTTCTTCCTACCGCTATAATATCTATCAGTTGTGGGTTTTGATTTTATTTTATTTTTCATTTTGCTTGTTTGAATGAGAAAAATGTCATTTTTTTCAGTCCTTTAAATTACCCACTACTTGGAAAATGATTACAGATATGAGGTCACATCTTCAAATGTAGAAATTAAAACAAGGTTTGATATTTAACAGTATTCTATGCATGGGCTCAAGAGGAACCCTTAAGACTGTCACTATCTTCTGATAGGTGATTACGACAAAGTCATAGCCATCTGCATGGTAATAGCAGCAATATCTTGCTGTTATAAAATGCTCTGAAAGCACTTAATGAAGGTAGTTGTCACTGCTCTTTTACTGATGGGAAAGCAGAGGGCCAGGAGGTAAAGTGAGTCACCCAAGGTCATTTGGTAGTCCAGTGGCAGAGCCAGATTCCTGCAACGTGTCCTAGCTCTACCACGTAAAGATGTATTGCCCTACAATTTCTGTGAAACCTGATTTATTGCACACTGCAGCTGCTTTTCCCAGCCCATGTTAACCTGTACCTGCTAGAGCCACTACCCAGCAAGTTTTCAGTTTTTCTTACTGGGTGATACTTCTGGTTTTATTTCCTACTCCTGTCTAGATATGGGCTCTCTCTCTAAATTTATATACTTCATGATGGGGTTTGCATAGCTGGGAGCATATCTGTGTACAGTTATGAAATGAGCCCTCAAAGAAGAACAGCAAAACTCCTTGTCTTCATCCCTTTTCCCCAAACTAGAATAAAACCCCTGCTTTTCAGAAAGCCTGAATCTGTCACTCTGTGCCAGAAAGCCTGTTGTGATAGCCCTACGGGTAACTCAGATCAGCTTGTACCAAAGAGCATTTGGATCACGTGGATTGTTTGGCATCCTCATGAGAGAATATGCTGCTGGCCTTGAATGATAGCAATTAAAGGTGCAAAGAAGTCATCTGTCTATTTGCTAGGACCAGTATCTAGGCTGGTTTCCTACTGTAATCTTGTGCTTTATCCACAACTAATTCAAAATAACTCCAGGAACAGCCACCGCTTCCATTACAGGACCATTTCATGCACTGTTATAGTTTATTGTCAGATAGTTTTCAGCAATTAAATTCCAAATTGATTTCACAGTTGCACATGCTGCTTCTGTTATTTATTTTGGTCCTCACCTGTCCGAGGGAATGGTGTGCCTCTGTCTCTTCACAAATAAATGCTGCTGCTTAGCTGAACGGAATATTTTAAGTGCCTGAAAAATAGCCTTTTACTAAGAAATAGTGCATGAGACAGGTATAACAGAGTTTAATTTTCACAAAGCCTCAGAAATAATACTGATGGATTTTGAAAAGGGAAAAATATCATAGATATTTTGCTAAGTGTCACAGTACCTACATTTTCCTATTTGTTCTGGTGTCTTGTAGGAAGAAGTGTTATTTCTCAACATAGAACAGAAGATGGAATTAACTCCCTGGTATAGCTGTGTTACTACTCTGCTATTCACTTCTTGACTTCAGCTAAAGTGCCTACAGGTCCTATCCTGCTAAGTTAATGGGAACCTTTCTGATAAGGTGGTTATGGGGCCAGTAAACCATAAAAGCTTTATGCCTCAATTTACCCAGATGTAAAATGGGAATAAAATTCTTCACATTTTGTAAGGCGCTACTGAAAAGGCAAGAGGAGCTAGCTGCCATGTAAAGCTACAGAGTAAAATGCTATTAATCCCTTAACCGTCATGTCTCACCTTTTTCGAACAGGCACTGGGTACAAAGCAGACCTCTAATAGAGTTCTCCTGTGCTCAGTTTCTCCCCCTTTACCTAGGGTGCATGCTGAAGTATATGTGTAGCTTCCTTTTCTTCTCTTCTCTCTCTCTCTCTATTTTTTTTTTTTTTTAAGCTATGTTGGGACTTCTGGAAATCATTCTGTTTTGAGGTGATGGTGTACATCTTTTTTTTTTTTTTTTTCTTGCAGAAAGTGTACTCCAGGCTAAGATCGGCTTCGGGGCAGTTAATTTATTGACAGGGAAAAAAGAGATATTCATACCATCTTGGCACCACGTCATTATTAACATGCAAGCAGTTCCCCTTTTTTTCTTAACATATAAAGAGAACAATTGAATTTTGCAAGGCAGGACTCTTAATCTCCAGGATCAGATTCTTCACGGCAAGGAGGGGGTGTAAAAGTTTCTCTCTTGCTCTGTCTCTTCATGGCGCATGGTCCCAGCTGTATGACTCCGTTCATGAATATGCATGAAATCAGATATGACATTGCCCTGCTCCCATTAATAATCTTGTCATCTGACTTGTGCAGCATTAAGCTTCAGCCCGTGGCTCCTCATAGCAAATGCAGCCTGAAGGAGAGGGAGGGAGGGGAGGGAAAAAAAAAGGCCATGCCTTTTTTTATTGGGATTAAGTGCTTGAAAATTTTGGCAGGGGGTTGCCAGGAGAGTAAGGGGAGGGAGAGAAAGAGAGAGAGACACACACAGGGACAGAGAGTCGAGAAATCCTCTATGAATGTGATGGCTTGTTAGAAGCCCAAAGCGGTGGGTGTAATGGTATGCGAGCTGACCTTGAATATAGCCACTGTGGGTTGCCCCAGCTTTTTTGTAAAAGAAGCATTTGCAGCAGAGGTTTGGATTTCAGGCTTTGCAGTCATCAATCATCTCAGCCTATTCTCCTCTTTGACAGCTCTGTACAAGGCCTGACATTTGACACCCAAGACCCCAGGACTTACACAGAGGCACAAGCTGAGGCCCTAGGGAGGAGGTAGGGAACTGGGGGAGAAAAAAAAATCTAGGAGAGACTTTTTTTTTTTTTTTTTTTTTTTTTTAAGAAGCCACAAAAGAAGCTGCAAAACAAATTGTAACTGTAATAGAAATTGATTTAACAGAAGAAGATCGCATTGAGTTCTGTTCCCTGCGTTGTGCAGGCCATGCTGATAAGGCTGAGCTGGAGAGGTGGGAGAAGAAAGGCAGGCAGAGCGGGGTTTGGGGGAGCACGATGGGGCTCACAGCCTCATTTTTGCATACCCTGGGGTTACCCACCTACCAAAGCTGTACTCAATTTTCATGTGGTTAAACTTCACTTGAGAACTTCTAGGTGGAGCCGAGCAGACTGCCCAGCTCCCTGAGACACAGATCTGCTGGAGGACACAGGCCTGAGGCCTGTGGTGAGGTGAGGCCTGGCTGGGCCTCGGCCAGGTCGCCCAGACTAAATTTCAGCAAACCTAGCTATGAAATCAAGTGCCTGGGTTGCATTTCTGGGGGCACTAAGGGACATGAACCAAAACCAGATATGACTTGTTAAAGCAGATATGTGTTTTGGGGTAAACCTTTTTTTTTTTTTTTTCAAGTAAGTGCTTACTCAGGCTGACACGTTCTGACAGTTGCAATCTTTTCATTATTTTTTTTTCCTTTTCTCTTTTATAATACAAATGTAACAACATTATTCTGACCCCAGAGGCTTTACTAGTCCATCCTTTGCTTTCGGATTAAGCAAAAAGGATGCCCAGCCCAGATTAAACCTTTTTTTTTTTTTTTTTTTTTTTTCTGTTTGCATGTTCTCCCATCCCTCACACCGACTTCTAATTAATAACAAGAAAGACAGCTCCTATATATAAACTTTATGTGCAGTTTAACTATAGTCCACCTATTTCTAGTGAAATACATCTGTGGCTTGTTGCTACCTCCATAGTCATGAAAAGGGTGTTTGCAGGATGATTCTCTTGAGCATGAGTATAGGCACATGGAAATTTTTTGTGACTAGGGCAATCAACGATGTAAGTGCAAGTGGGTAGGAAATGACATAGCAAAATATTTTTCCTCAAAATTTAGCTCTCCAGTGGCACATGACATTTAAATTGATCTAGAGACAGGTGACTAACAATCTCCCCTTTCTGCTAAATGTGGATTTAGCCCAGAAGTGTGCGTCCAGCTGCTGAATTTTGCTGACACAGGAGATTAGGTTGAATAGTCTGGATGATTTTCCAGAAATGTCAGCTGACCCTTTAGGAGAGCTTTTGTCACAGAATGGTTTATTTGAAAAAAGTTGCACATCCCTTCAGGAATTTCCCATACGTTGGTGTTGATGTACTGTGCATTTCTTTTGCCTTTTACTTTGAGTATTTGCTGTTTGTAAGCCATGATTTCACCGCCTGTGTCAATGTGTGTATTATGTGGCACCGTTTCTCTTTCCTGTGTGGATGACTGAGAGGCGTAGAAATAAATGAAAAGTTTGAGTACGTCATTTCTGAAACAAACGTTCAGAGAAGCACTTCCAGAGTATTTAGCAAACTTTTGCTTTCCATAAACAAAACTGCGTGCTCAAATGAACCTTCCTGGAAAAGGGTCACAAATGATGTCAAAGTGAATTAACAGCTTTTTATGTGAATGAATGTTTGCAAACATTGTTCTGCTGTCCTGCTTCAAACTAGTAATTATAGTTGCGGCTCTACATTAGGAAAATCCAAGCTCGCTCTATAGGACACACATTTACTGCCTGCAGGGTTTAGGACGAACATTTTTCCCTCCCCCATCTACAGACTGAGCTAAGTTCTCTGTGGATTTTGAGGGTCGCCTTCCTCTGAAGTCTCAGGGTTTAGCCACTGCTGGAGGCATGATACCAAACTTGATGGACCAATAGTCTGATTCAATATGGCAATTCCTCTGCTCCTTGAATTTTTCAAACTGGCTTCTGTGTGCACATGCCCAAGTGGATGATTTATCGCCTACTCTGAGGCACGCTTTTGCATAGAAAAGGGCAGGATCAAACACATTTTCCGTGTTTGTGTGTGTGTGTGCATATGTGTCTAGAGAGAGACAGATATGAAGCAGCCGATCAGTACTGTTTTCTTTCTCCACTCTGAATTTAACCCAGAGTGTGACTCTCCTCCTTTAACAGGCTGATTTTGTATTTCCAACTTTTCATTCAATGCTACATATATTTCCAGGCTTTCTACTTTTCCAGTTGGTGTTCACGGTAAAGGAAAGAGTTAGAGCATAAGCATCCATGCTTTGGATGTTTATTTCCTTCACTGCTTTTCAGGCCCAAGGAAAATCTCGCCAACGCCTTTCCAGACTCCACACCTGACGAGTTGCTTTTTCCCCTTAGTTCTGCACTCAAAATGAGGAGTTTGAATATTAAAAATGAAAAGTCTTAATCTATTGGGAAATCCTTTGATCCATAAAATGTTTTTTTTTCTTTTTTTTTTTTCTTTTTTTTTCCTTATCTGTAAGCTTTGGAAAAGATTCAGCTTAGCTTAGCTGAAAAGACCTGATGACAGAAGTTTGAAAATGTCACCCTGTGGAATTGATTATTTTTAAAGAAATGAGTGAGGTGTCATTACAGCACATTGCCATCAATTTGTTTTTGTGGGAAAACTTCAGACTCCATTCTCCTCTAGGAAACTAAAGGCAAAAGCAAGTGCACACCCGTTGGCAACATGGGGATTGTTCTTGAGGTTCATCCATCCCTGCTTCAATTACAAAAAGGCACAGTGGATTATCCTTCCATATCTATCCATCTTCTAGGTTTGTTTACATAGTCCTCGGCTGTGTACTTTTTAAAATTTGGAGTTCTGGTAATAGGATCAGTAGAGGAGATTCCTATCAAATCCCTAACTATCCATTGGAAGGTCACAGAGACTACCATTCACTATGAGCCTAGAGGAACTAGATTAGCTTACTTTGAGTTTTTACATTTGTTTTTAAATAAAAACTCCAGTTATAGATGCACAAAGAGTCAGGAAAAAGAATGGAAAGCAAGCAGTCCAGTGAACTGCATCTAGCATCAGAGGTACCACATACAAAGAAAAGTTGAGAATAGTAAATAGAGTGCAAATAAAATCAGGGGAAGCGATGAAGGGTATTACAGTCTGGAGTTATTACATAAAGATGTAAAAACAACTTCATGTGCTTGATTCTTAAGAGACTACTTTAAAATATTAATAAAAAGTGATAAGAATTGTCTAGCATTTAAATTCTTTATCTGAGACACAAAAGCACAGGCAAAACACAAATCAAAGTATAACTTCTTGCCTTCAACACAATACAATGAGAACCAGTATGGTGTTATGCAGTACATCATAAATATCTAGGGATGAACACAAGAGACCAAAAGAAGAAAGGATGGACGACCATTTTTATTTTACCTCTTTTTTGTTGCTTTTATTTTTTTCTTTACCATTTCGGTTATGTTTTGCTCTATAAAAATGATTATTATTCTTCTCATACAACCACTATTGATGTGAAATTATTGCATAAGTGAAGACTAAGGGATCCATTTCAGCAGAGAGGCAGCCCTGTTTGTTCTAGGTGCTATAGAGACTGGTGAATGAGGATTCCTCACACTGGTGCTGTCTGTGGAAACAAATATATGTGAAAGCAGACAGAAAATTTATCTGGAAACAGACCAATGTGACTTTCCCTCTCATGCCCCCAGAATGCAATAACCAACTGTGCTCAGCTTCATTGAAAACATTGCATCCTTTTCCTCACGCATGGGTGGGCACTTCATGATGCTAAATAGGACATTTTGACTGCTCATATCTGCACCTTGGGGCCTACCAGATCTGAGGGCAAAGTAGTGCCTGCTCATTTGACTTGCACAGCTGCAAAGCTTCCAGCACAAATGCTACCCTAACGCTTCTGCACAGGGGCTGGATGTGATGGCACATTGCTCAGTTGAAGAGGAAAAATAAAGAGACAACGAACTCCCAAGCCTTAGTAAAGTGAGCCACCCTCCCCAAGCCTATGAGATTAAAGCAATGGATTTTCAAGTAGTTCTTCAGAGTGACTAATTTATATGGATATCAAGGATTCAGTTGGAGAATTAAAAAAAAGTAGCTAGGGGAAAATATGATGCTCTCTAAGTCCCAGTGCTATGCCACATTCATTTTACTAGAGAGTTTATTCTTTAGTACTTTCATGGATTGACATGAGGGAGGAATTCGCATGTCAGGACAGATAAAATCTCCCTCCTGCCAAAGGAGTCTATTCAGACATGCATGTTAGTAGGTTGATAACTTATTCTGTATTGCAGAGGACTCAAAGATAGACATTTCTCCTTTTATCTCCATCTCTGCGCTCCCTGCATACTAAAGATACGGGGAAACAGCAAGATACATCTTAACTAGCCTTCTCAGAGAGGAGAGACTTTTCCTAGCCCATGCCAAGAGATGCAAACTTAAAGGAATAAGGTGTCACACAGACTAATAGCAAATACATTAGCAATGTTTATGCGCATAATTAGAGCCCAGTGTGAATATCTTTTTTAAAACAATACAAACCCTGGACTTTGTGGTTATTTATTTATATATATATTTTTTCCCTGAGATAAATACACAATGTTTCAATGCAATTGTTTCGTATGACTCTCCTCTAGAGAAGGGGAATAGGTTGAGAAAATGGGGGACTAGGCCAAGTGAAACACGTTGAAGAATCCATCTTTGATATGCTTTCCAACTTCTAATGAAACCTTAGTGTTTATCTGGGAGATAGGCCCATTCTCTTTCTAAAGACGAGGGAACTGAGGCAAACTTATTCCTTTACCAGAACCACAGAAATATGTCTACTCTACCAAATGGAGTTAAAATGCAGGAATGGTTACTCTTATGCTTAAGCTGATCATCTCCACTGGATATGCTTTTGATATTCTTGGGAGGTAAAGACGGTGTGATTTTAGGGAAATGAATTATTTGGGCAGATTAAATTATGTGAGTGTCATTCCCAGGATCCCTGTTTAGAACATGGAAGATGGATATCCTCCAGAACATAGCTCAGAGCACCTCTGAACGGCCCCTTAGCAGGACTTTTTTCTCCGCCTTTCTTCTTTGAGAGGACACTGGGTGAGGAGCCTTCTTCTCTGGGTACTGTGGGATACTTATGGGTATGAAACAAATCTGATAGAGGAACTTCTCTGCACTTTCTTGCATCCTTGCAGGTCAGTTCCCCATAGCAGATTCCTCTTATTTTTAGACAGCTCCTATAAGTACATTGAGATTAAAGTGGTTTAGAAAGCATTATATATAGATGTGTATACATACCTCAAATATTTGCCTAGATGTATCTTATCTAAACTTCTGCATGCATCTGAATTTCCCAGGCTTGAACTATGGTTTGTGTAAATTGATGTTGTCTCACTGTCTTTGAGTAAGCTTATTTACGTCAGCTCTGGAATTAGTCCCTAGTATTCCAGCCAGCACTTAGCTGCAAGAGTCAAAATAACATGGAGACATACTGTTTTCCTGTTATCTCTAACCTCACTAAAAACAGAAGCTATTAGAAATATTGTGAGAAAACTATATTCTTGCAAGATTTGCTGCCCACTTAAGAATTTTAGATTGGTATCTGCAAGAATGTTCAATTATACCAATCCCTAAACTTCAGCATAGTTTTCTTTGACTCAGTTGTAACTCATTTTGATTTGCCTATCCTAGCTTTGAGTTTTTAGATCATGTCATTTCAGAGATCTTCAGACATTTTTTTTTCCTTGTGCTTCATCATTTGCATATATATCTAAGATTCTTTAATGGAGAAATGTAACATAAGAAAAATCCTGATGAAAATTCCAACCCTATTTTTTTTTCTCTCTTTTTTTTTTTTTTTTTTTTTTCTCCTGTCAGGAAATGCAGTCTATACTGTGGTCCTTTCTAGATTTCTAGATGATGTTTTAATTCTACCTAAGGTCCTACCCAACATGATTCCTTTGGGAAGCAATAAGACTTTCCCAGACAAGACTTAGTGAGGTAACGATTCAGAGACATAGACAGACAAATAGACTATTTGTTTCAACTTAATTATTAATGTAGTGTTATCACTAATGATAACACAAAATGACATACCTTCCAATGAATTCTGCTCTATTTGTGTATCACTTAATATAAGAGTGATTCTTTATAAGCCATAGAAGCTGACATCTCAATATAGATAATTGCACAAAAAGGGTAAGGAAAAGGGGTGCAAGGAAAGGTAACATAATTGACTGATGTAAATTCAGTCATACATCATAAAAATTCCACAGTTGCTTCTGTCTTTCTTTATTGAATAATTTTTTCCTGTTATTACTGATCAACTAATACATCCTTTAGTGTTTTAAGAATAATTTAGAGAAAGACATTTCAGCAAGGTGAGCTCAAAACCGTGATTTCAGCTTTGAATAGTTCTTCTCTATTGATCTTCCCGTAATTTACAGCCATTTCCCATCAGAAAGTTCTCTCCTGCTTTACATCAACCAAATTTGGGGCACAGTTTCATCCTTATGGAGAGCACCTGCTTTGTGTCCCGTGTGAAGGGAGATTAGTCTCCAGCTATGTGAATTTGCTGCCCGTTGGCTGTGTTCACCATAAAACCAACCAAAACATTCTGCATGTTTTTAGGTGGAATTGCTCAGAGATTTGTAAAATGATTTTGATCTTGGATCTGAGCCTTCCATTAAAGTGCTTGACTTACCTTGACCACTGTAATTTTAGAAAGCTGACCCTTCTCTCTTGCAATTTACTCAGTGTTTTTAGCCTAATGCAGAATTTCCCTCTTCTGCAGCTGGGAGGAGAATATCCATCATTTCCAGATGTGGACATATGATCCAGGAGGCAATTGAAGGTATTTTGAAATCATATGGTTTGGCTTATGAATTTGGATTGGTCAAGAGAGATTTGCTTGGAATCCTTGAGAGAGTATGGCACCTCGCTGACTCGAGAGGCATTTTAAAATAAAACCTGAAGTTAAACGCATTTTATAGAGAGGCTTAAAACTTCTAAAATATAAATCTAAAATATTTATACATGGGCTTCAATGGAACAGAAGTTACGACCTCATATGTGAATGTCTAGGATTTGTTTTTTCCTTCTACCAGCCCACCTGGAATGACTTTAGCTTTCAGCTTTACCTCAGGCTGTACCCAGGTTAGCTTCTAGTGACTTATGACTCCATCAATCTGCACAGATATGTGCTGTGCTCCTTCAAGGGAAGCAGTTCATCTTCTATATGACTGCATCTCCACCTCTTCCAAAGTTCAAAGAACCCAGGACAATTGCTTATTCGGACGGGCTTCCAGTAAGTATAAGAGATGCTCTCCCTGCCTTCCCCTGTGAATCAGGACTTTCTGGTGAACTTTGATCGAGACAAAAACTTTCAGAGTAATCCATCCCCTGTTGAACTAGAAAGACGTGATGATGGTGATGAAACATCAGGTGAGATTGCTCAGTATGTTTTAAGGAGCTTTGAACTGGAAATGGATCAATTTAGAGCTCTTTTCTAAAGTCAAAGGAGCACATTTTTTACGATCCATTTCCCATGAACTAACAACTGTTCCCTATCCAGCAGACAGTTTACTTGTAGCTATTTTGACTTGCATTATTCCACTTAATGAAGATAAACATAAGTCAGACACAGGAAAGCCACAGAATGACTATGAACGGGAAGCATTCCAAGTATTCAGCATTTACTAGACGAAATTGGCCAGTAATTCTTTTTGCTTTTCACTGAGGATAAAAATCCCTGAAAGATAATAATCATCATTGTTTGAACTAATATAGCACTTTTATCCAGTGATCTGAGAACACTTTCCAAACATACTGTACTGAGAACAGCAGTGTGATTAGATTCATATTATTTAAAATACCTGTTTTACAGACAGACAAACTCATGGGTCACCCAGAGGTACCATGACTTCCCATGGGTCACAGAGTCAGAAGAGTACAGAAGATTTCTGACTACCATTTCTATGATTTCAGTGACATTGCAAAGAATGCCTAATATTGCTTACTCGAGTTGCTTAAATTATTCATATTACAGAGACTTTGGGGATGAATATATTTTCTGCTTACATCCAGCTTTTTAAAAAAATGATTCTTTTTCAGTGATTATTTGCATGGCTGTACACTGGGATATTTCATTGTGTAAACTTTTCATCTTCATAATGCTCAGGATTTTTAATTGGTGGATGATTAGTAATGTAGATCAAATGTTATTCTTTCTTACTCTTGATTGGATTAGTATAACATTTTTTTTTTTTTTTTTTTTTAGGCCAGAAAAGAAGGAATGTCAAATATTTAATACATGCAAGACTACCTTTGTGAGAAAATAGCCTCTTTCCTGGTAGGAATATTCATTTCCTAAATCTTTATCTGAACAAAACCTACTTGCCTGCATGTTTGCAAATAGTAAGGCATGGGTGAAACAAGTGTTCTGAATTAAGATGGGTGTTAACAAATGCTTTAGTTCACTCAGTTTCAGTGACTGTACAATTAATAAGTGATGGTGAATGGACTTGAGTAATGCAATCTCTGCCACTGGAGACAAATCAATGCACCCATGACTCTTCACACTGTTTCTGTCTTCAGTCATCAGATGACTTCTTAAAATGATTTAATTTCTTTATTTTTAGGTCTGTGGTTTAAGAAGTTACCTAGTCTCCTGCTCATGCTCCACTAACAACAGTAAGTTGACTGTGATGTTAACACTGAAACACTGAAATCATTTGCCCAGACAGGCTAAATAGATCATGCCCTTCCTGAGCCTTGAGTCTATATCTTACAAACAGCACCATATGGTTAATTTTTAAGCCAACCGATCAAGTGTTTATTAAAGCAGAGTCTGGGGGGATGAGGAGGAGAAATGCTGTCTACAAAAGTCATTGTTCTGGTGGACTTCAACTCTTAACCCTTTGTAATGCGGCAGGAACAAATCCATGAAATCACGCTCTGACTAATCAGACAAATTTTAAGCTGGGGAGATAAAAAGATGGAGGTACAGGTAGGCATCAACTTGTGGACCAAAGGCATCTAAAATGTTATTTAGGTTAAATGCTGAGATAATTGTTGATTTATAGAAGCAGTGGGTAGAGTGCTGACCTGGGATTTAGGGTCTCCATGTTTTATTCTTGATCTTGAAATTTTTGTCCTCTGACCTTGAACACTTCACTTTCTCCTTCTACTTTATCCTCACATACTCAACTTGTTTGCAGAGAATAATTCCACTCAGGGCTTGTCATTACAAAAATACATTTCCAATGCCTACCTCAACAATTTGTATAAACCTTGAGCTGAGTTGGGACAAGCAGGTTCTTTGAATTATAGCAGCATACAGGTGGGTGTAAAACTGGAGTCATTTGATGGGGAAGGTCTCAGTGTTTTAATTAGAAAGCTTAAAACTACTTCTTTATTTTCACATAAAGTTAGATTTGAAGCAGATGATCAGAATTTATTTATGCATGCATTCAAACAAGACAGCATTGTGAGAAAGCTTAAAGTTTTGTGTTTAAAAAAAAACAAAACACCAACAACACTATTTGGGAAATGAAGTCATCTGCAGAAAAAATACTGAGACAACAAAGCAGTCTTCCAATTCCTGTGTTTTTGGGTAATAGCATGCCATCTTTAGTATTTATTTCCCTAAGAGCTTGCTTTTTTTTTTTTTTTTTTTTTTTTAACAGATGTATACTCCTTTCATTGGTGTTTATTTAAAAGCCTGCCAATATATCTGAAATCAGCACATACTGAATGTTGATGCACCACCTTGCCTAATTGACTTAGCTGGAAAATAAACAGTGAAAGGCTATTTTAGTAGCAAACTACTTGATACAGCTACTCATTCCCTACCTTTATCTAAGTACCACACAGGAAGACAAGTACTAGCACCGGATAGCATGGACGCAAGGTTGCTACGTATGTTTTCTGCTGTCTTTACCATTTTAGGGACAAACTTGGTATTGTTGTCACTGTAATGCATTGAATCAGAAGAATAACATTTTTATCTCTGCTGCCCTAAAACCTTGATAGCATTAATAAAATGTCATTAGAATCCTCAGAGCTTATTAAAAGTTATTATTTTAAAAACAATAGGTTCCTGAATATTCACAGTAAATAAGGATTATAAGGCTATTCACGCAACGTGAATAATTTGCTGCTAATAATATTGACACTCAATCTGTCTGCAAAATGTCTCTGTTAGCAGGAAACAATCACACTGGGAGGTGTTAGGATTTGCAGTGGAGTGGCAGAGTGAAGTAATTAAAAACTGATTGGAAAATGTATTTGAAGTTCAAAAAATATTTTTCTGCCTCTTTAATATGGAATATTAAAAACTAAACCAACGCATTAAAAGAAAGAGAAAAACTGTTTTCTGCTAGTTTTGCTTTCCTTTAAAAAAAAAAAAAAAGCAACCACAAAACACTAAAATATGGGTTTGTTTACTGAAAGAGACCCAAGTTGGAACATATTGGCTAAGAAGGTGGAGAAATAAAGTTCTTCATCTGCTCCCACCAAAAAAATTGTAAATCTTTGACCATGTAGTGGTACTGATCACTGAGCTGGGACACGGGGAAGCTGGGTGCAGTTTTTCAGGCAGAAAAAAAGAGGAAGGTCTGTAGCAGAATGAGATAAAGAGGACTTAATGAAATTGATATTCCAGTTTCAGGTAGTGTGCTCTTTCCACACAAATCTTAATTCTGACATGATCTTTTGTTCAACTTTTCACTAAATGTAATGATTATTCCTGTGAAAATATTTTGCAGATGAAAATGACCATTTGCATTTGAGTTGGGTTAAGAACTGATACATCTTTTTGAATGAATACTGTGGGGGTTTTACATTAAAGATTTTCTATCACATATTTCAGAAGTTAATATTAATTTTTGTTAATTTAGCACAAGGGTTACTCCCCTGAAGCTATTTTTGAGCTCTTATCCATCTTATTAGGGTATTAAATGACTACAGATTTTTGCCATTGATATAAAAGTGTCTTAGCGTATTTATGCTACAGGTGTCCTTTATTAGAATATGATTTTTATACCATATCATTAAAAAGAATATAAAAATAATAGAATGACAAAATATAGATTTTTCATATGTCTTTGGCCATGAGTATTATTTTAAGATAAAAATAGTAAATCAAAAATAGAAAGCAGTAAAGAAGAGTCATTGTATTACATTTGATATAAAAAACTTGATTATGGTAGAACCGTCAGTGTATTTAAACAAAAAATATATTTCTATGTGTTATTGTTTATGGCTCAGAATCTTATTACAAAAAATTTATTTTACAGTCTTTTATTTTTCCCTGATAAAGCTTCTCATTTTTGAACTAGCTATTAAGTGTACAGACAAATTATTTATTTATTGTAATTCTCCTTTTTAGCTTATTCTGTATTTAGCTTATTCTGTATTTAGCTTATTCTGTATTTGCTTACTATTCACTTGCTCACAAATACTGCTGTACTCTTACTACAGTAAATTAGTAGATTTATAATATTTGATTCTGAGAGAACATGGGTTATCAGACAAAAGAAAATCCATGTCCATGAAGGTCATTTCTAAGTCATGCTGGTATTATTTACCCAAACAGCTAGACTTCTTTTGTGCATTACATACGTGTTATATATGAAGGGAAGAAGCACAGGAAAAGGAAGAATTTTGTACTCTTAATATTAATTTTCTAGAGAAATCAGACAGAACAGTTCAGGTTCAAAAAGCTTGCCTATTCATAACCTAGAAGGCAGAAAACTCTTGGTTTGAGCCAACAAGAGGAATAGAAAGCTTTGCTGAACATAATGGCACCCCAAAATAGCTCAGATTTGCAATTCTCATGCAAGTAAATCTCCCATTGATTTCCATGTGAGTTCTACCTCCTCCGAGCAGAATGGTGGCTCTGAAGATATACCTGTGTTCAAAACTTGCTTTGAACACACAGGCATGTTGCAGCCAGATAGGAGAAAATTGGATCTCATCAGGAAATGACCAGTGCAAGAGGAGGTTACGAGTTTATTAACCTGATGAATAAAAAAAGTAAATATTTGGTGTAAAACCTGTCAGAGATTACACTTGTAAAACTTCTAATTCAGCTATTTCCTCTTGTAGCTGTCAAAATATGTCTGGGATAAGTTAATACAACATTACACATTTTAGAAGCTTTTGCTCGAACTTGAAGTTCAATCTTTTTTTTTTTTTTTTCTAGCAAGTTTTTTCCTTTCTCATCAACTTGTCTTATCAACAGCCTACATTTTTTGTCTGTAGGCTGGCTTCTCAGCTGTTTATTTCCATAGCTATAATCTTTGCTCTGTGTTTTCAAAAAGCTTTCAGAGTGCCTAAAACCAATTTTTAAAACAATGGCAACTTGATGGGCTGAATGCCACATGGGTAATTACTGATGGACTTAAGGAATGAGTTCTGCTCGGGCACTGGAGTCTCACTGGCGTCTCTACAGCCAGTCTCTGCTCCTTAATAGCTTGTCTGGAGAAGGCTAGAGAGGGAGTTGTGTCCATGATACAGTTTTCAACTGAAGGAGATGATAGGTGGAAAAGGAGAATGCAGCAGGTAGAAAAGAAGAGCAAAGGAACATCAGGGAAGGGCTCCTCCTCCCCCCGCCATCCCTCCCCCACTAACCCCACATGAGTCAAATGACAATATTTTCCTAAGAAAATTGAAACTATTGCACAAGCTTTGCCCACCAAATTTTCAGTACTGAGGAAGAAAAAAAATATATCCGAAGAAGATTTTGTTAATTTAAAACCAAACACAGCATATTAAATGGTTCTGTAGTCTCTCCCTTCTCCCACTAACTCTTTGCCCTCTAGACAAAGAAGGATTTATCTCATACATTTCAAAAAAAAGTCACTTCTCCATAACCTACAGTTCATTCAGTCGAGGCTTAGCGTAAATAATCAGTATGGAAAACACCAATCAGCTCTGAAGAGCTCCTGGATTTAGAAGGAATACACTGCTTATGCCTGTGGAACTCCTCTGGGAAGCAAAGGAAGGAGAATGTGTCTTGATTTACACTGCCCTATTTCTCAGATCTGCCAGCCTCTCTGCTCTGTCCACTTCACTACTGTCAGATGCTGTGAGACAAGCATATGGTGTTTACTTCTCTGACTGACATCTCTCTGGTTTTCCTCGCTCCTCGAGAGAATCCTCTCTTGCCAAGTCAATTTGCAAGGGCTTGGATGTAGCCATGGCCCTCTGGTCCAGATCCAAACTATTCCTCATTTTCCCTTGGCAAACGTCTGTAGAGGACAATCTCCCTCCTCCCTACAAAACCAGTGTTTCACCGAGGGAAATTCCAATCGAAGGACTGACCCGACCCCGTGCG
This sequence comes from Anser cygnoides, assembly GCF_040182565.1. Taxonomy (NCBI): domain Eukaryota; kingdom Metazoa; phylum Chordata; class Aves; order Anseriformes; family Anatidae; genus Anser; species Anser cygnoides. The sequence goes on from NC_089883.1 coordinate 5,610,994, forward strand.
TCCTTCACTACCTCATTGATCTGGGGCCACATGAAGATGCCACCCAAGGACCACGGCAGCTCCTAGTGCTGCCCCTGTGAGCGCTGAGCTCGGGGGCTGGAGGGGAGAGGAGCAGCCTGGGTCCCAGGTGAGGGACTGATAGGAAAGCCCTGCCAAAGGGCTGTGGACAGTCACTGGCATCACTGCTGCAGCTGATGTAGGCTGAAATGAAGAGGAGGTGCCAAGCAAGGGATTTGCATTTGCATTTGTAGTTTGTGAAGCTTAAATGGAGCTTGGCTTGGGAATGGTTTTAATATCCCAGGGAGTCCCCTTCCCCACTTAGAGACTCAAGCTGGGCACATTTTAGGATGAAGTTAAAAAATAAAAAATCCAGCCTGCTTTAAGATTGACTTTTTATGCTTTATTCCTTTGCTTTTCCTCCTTCTATCACCTCCCTCCAACACTTTGATCTGGTAGCAATGGCATCTTTATCACTCTTATCAGGTCCCACGTTCTTGGCTGTTCTTTTGAAGTGTGATTTCCTGTGTCTAGTGGTCAAGAAAGGATACTGGGTACTGCAGATTTCCTGCTGCTTTTCCTCTGTATCTGCAAGTTTTCTTTGCTTTCCTTCCTGTTTTTCTGCTTCATTTGTTTGTGCTTCCCTTTGCTGTCCAAACCTGCCTCTCCCCCTCAGACAGGTTCTCCCCCACCCCTAGATCATTATCACTCATCTATTTTTCTTCACCAGCATCTCAGAATGATCTTTCTCTTTTCTCTGTTGTGCTTTATCCTTCCCATCTCTCATTCCTTCTTCTTTCATCTGCTTCCTAAGCTTTTTTCAACTCTTTGTTTTTGACTCATGTTTTCTGGTCTTTCTAAGATGTTCTTTGGACTTCTTCTTAGGTCATTGACTGAAGTGGAGAAAAGCCTGAAAACGAACCAGATGATCTTTTGGGATTTTGTCCAAAGCACGCTGGAGGCAGAAGCGACACTAATTGACTAATCAATGGGATTTAGGACAAATTCCCCATTCTTGCGCCTCCTGAACATTTGCTAGTCTTTCCAGCTCTCTTCTGATGGCAGTTTGCAATCTTTGACATGTTATTAGTTTGAAAGAAGATCTGCACAGAGAGATTTCTTTTTACTATTATTATTAAGAAAAAGAAGGCTCTGAAGAGATATTTAGCTTTCACAACTAGTAAATGCGATTCCACGTTTCACTACAAACTCTGATTCTGTGTTGGGATTTTCCAAACCTGCGATGTATGAAATAATTCAGATGGTAAAACATTATTCAGGGGCCTCCCAATTATTCCCACAATACATATTTGGAAGACTGAATGGCACTGGGGCTGTTTTCTCTGCTTTTAAGCAAGTTTTTGCTCTCCACGCCAAGGTGGTGGTTCACTTGAAAAACAAACAACCATGAGTTCAGCCTTTCTCATGCACCAGCGCTATCTGAGTGCATCCAGGCACAGGAGGAGTTAGGAAAACTTAATTTCAGCCACAATGTTGATATTTGGCAAATGAGTGGTTTTACGGTGCTTCATGCAGCTCTGTTATTTATTTATTTATTCTTACAGCTCCAGCACAGTGCCTTAATGGGTGAGCTGGGCTATCGCATTATCTTCTCTATCCAGCTGGGCACAGATTTGCATCCTGCTGCCACTGGGCAGGGTAGAATCTGAGCTTGCTTGCTGGGTACAGCGTAGCTTGCATACCCAGCTGAGCTGTAGCTTACCAGGGGATACTTCCCCTCTTGGAGGTACAAATGGCAGCTGCTTTAGGCGATAGGAGATGGCCTTGGCATATCCCTGCTCTGTCAGGGAACATACTGTACTTCGCTCTCACCAGATGCTCATGGTGTGTTATCATCCCGTTTTCACTCTAGGAATCATTGGCTGAAAAAGCACTAGGAAGGCTGGGGTGAAATGAATTCATATTTTATAACACAAGTTTATTGCAGCCTTTAAAATCTGATCTGAATCAATATATTCCCATCCCAAGAAGACTTTCTTCTGAACTTTTCTGTTATTTCAGTCCATTAACTGACATGCTTAATACCCTGAATATATCAAGTCTTTGTTTCTCTTTTATTTTCAGAAGAAAAGAAAAAAAAAAAGAAAAGAAAAAAAAGGAAGAAAGAATAAAAGAGAGAAGGAATAATTAGGAAAGTGTTTTTTTTTTTTTTCTTCATTTGATTATTATTAACCTATAGGTAAACAAATACAAGAACAAGAAGGAAAAGATAAAAAAGGAAATCAGAAGAAAAAGAACAAATATAATGAAATCAAAACTTCTGATTTCAGCTTAAATTTCTTTCCTCCTTTGACAGTTAGCAGAGCCCACGAGAAGTTATTCTGCAAGATAATACAGTCCGGGTGGAGGAAAAGTGAACGACTCTCTCTTTTTAATAGGAAGGTGGATTGCTGCCTGCTAAGGGTGTTTTCAAGCAGGGATTCTTTTCTGTTGTAGCTGGGTAGCAGCACAAGACAAAAGGGGACATTACAGCTTGTGAGCTTTCAGGACTGGGGGCTGAGGAGGAAAGGAGAGAAGAGCATGATTGATGGAGTTCTGGTTGGCTTATAAAGGGCAGCCGGGAGTGCAGGGAAATAATCAGGGAAAAGGGCGTCCCGTACTGGCTCTCTCAGAGGGGAGAAATGAATCCTGCACCTCTGCATTATTAAGTTGTCAGGCGGGCTGATGATGAAAATCTGAAGGTCAGGCATAACAAGAAGCACCTTATGGGGGGATCATGACCTTTCTGGAAGTGCTACACTCATGTTTATCTGCACCTAACCCTTATCCACAATTCTTCATTTGATAAGAACACTGGGAGAAGGGATGGGGAAGGGGAGGGGGGAGGGGGGAGGAGGAGGGAAGTCCTCATCATATGTATAAGCAGTATGTGAAATTAGGCTTCCTGTGAAACTGATTGTGGATGCTCAATTCACAGTGAAAGATAATAAACCAAAAGGACACACGAGGGATGCAGACAGAAATTGTTCACTACAGTGGAACTCAATAAAGGGAACAAGAGCTTTCCTAAATGACAAATTTGGTACAGTGGTGCTAAAATCAGGATTCTCCCTGGCACCACTGCAGCAATTTGCTCTCAGCTCTACCACTTTTTATTTACTTTGGAAGTCCTAATAATGTTAGAGAGTGGCTTTTCCATCTATTTATTTATTTATTTCTCTCCAGCAATGTTTATTCTTTAACTGCTTACTTTAAACCAAAGAGTCAAGGTGAAGGACAATGAAATGTTAGATTCCAATTGATTTTTCCTCTTTAGTTTCCATATCAGAAATGAGTATAAATATAAATATATTCCAGGGTTAGATGCCTGTCCTATGCGTGCCTTATTGACTGCTTTAATAAATGTCATGACCCCTTCTGCACACAATGCACACACAAACTCACACATGCTTGCAATCAAATAGAGGCATTGCTCACATATAAATACAGTAATAATGGCAATCACATGGAAAATATTCCGAACCTAAATCTGCTCTTAAAATATGCTAACAAGATTTTTATTTCACCCCGATTTACAGCATCTTGACTTTGCTTTTCAAATCCACAATGTACTTAAAGCATGACAAAGTACACTTGTGGAAAAGTGAAGTCAAACAAGACTTCATAATTATTGCAATATATTCACTTTTCATGCATAATCCTTTAAATTAGCAATACAATATATCACCTCTACTGCCATTAGACGCTAATGCACCTCTATTGAAAGCTATGTTAAGGAAAGTTATGTCCTATCTTGAAAAAACACATAACCTTCCAAAATATTAAATGACAGTAGGTTCCGATCCTGTAATTCTTGCATACTCAAGTAGCCTCATTAGCCTTGATTTTCTTACATCAATGGACAATAACCTATTAACTTTAATGGATTTACTAATATGTACTGATGTGAGATCACAATCAGTACCTTTGGGACATCATATTTAAGGATTACCAGACCAGCAGGAAAAAGAATATGATGTATAAACTAATGAATACTTTTATTAGATGAATAGTATAATACTAGAACCCATCAACTGCCTTTAAAACGACTCTTTAATGAAGAGGTGACACTGAAAAATACTATGTTGTCGATATAGCACATAAAGAACCTCCAGTATCAAGTAAAAATGAAAGAAAGTTTTTCTATTTCTATTGTTTAAGTGATCCAATTTATCTACTTCATTCTTTTGGCCTCCCATGTGCTTCCTGTTGCTGTGGTCTACTATTGTCTACAACTTTTGGTATCCTGTTAATAAACAACAACAACCTGTGTATTTTATAGTGACTTTCATCTGCAAATCTGGTACTGATCCACAGTGGAAGTCAATACAACTTATTGCTGAGGAAACTGAGGTATTGGAAAAGAAGTGACTTGTCCAGAGTCACTAAGAATACTAGTGATAGACCCTTGGTCATCTGGAATAAAATTTGGTGGTCTCCTCATTTTTAACTTTTTTCTTTAGGCTTCCCTCTTTCTAGAGTTGAGCCATGATTTGGGTTTGAATTAGATTTTGGGATGAATTTGGTGGAGCAGAGCCATATGCCCTTGTAGAAGACAGTAGAAATCTTTGTGGAGCACAGTAATCTAGGGTGAACAGGAGCTGGAGAAGGCAGGCATCTTAGCTCCATTGGAAATCCCTTTTGACTAGCAATATTTGTAGCAGGCTTTGAATGTACATGTCCATAAGGATGTAGAAAAATATTTTCAAGTTCATTGTGTGGAGAGATTTTCCTCTTTGGGCTATGAACTGCTTGAGTTTTTCTACACAGTCTCAGTGAGTCTCACAGCCTTTCAAGGAAAATGGGAACTGCTAGGTGGCTGGCCCTTTCAGATTACATGACCATTCTCAAAACCTTGGCTTCATAACTAAGTCTCCACATCTACTGTGATGTGATCATCATGGAAAAATAAATTTATCTTGGCTTATGTGTATTCACTCAGCAGCGTACTTATTTTATCTGTATAATGTGAGCCTCCCACAACATTGCTTGGAAGCAAAAGCAAAATACAAGTAACTATGCAAAGTTTTTTCCTCCTCCTCCTGTCATCAGAATTGAAACTGGCTGATAGATGAGACAGAGACATGATCTCATAACGTGGTTTGTTAGAAACTGAAGCTAACAGATAATCTATGTTAAAACTTTTGGCCAAATCAGGTTTTCTTACAGATTTCAGAAAGTGCATTGTTTTATACATTTATACAAAACATTCTCATTATTGTTTACTTTAAAATCTCATGCTATATATTAACATATTTTTTTTTCTTTTCTTTTTTCCATTTCTTTTCTTTTCAGGTTATCAGAAAATGCTGCAATGTTGATATTACTTAGAAAGGCTTTGACTGTCCAGCATCCATAATGGCAGCATTAACTAAAGAAATTCTGAGCCAGTAAAACAGGGTAAGACACCAATGTGAGAAAAACCTACAGCCAACCCATCTCCAAACCCAAAGAGTTTGATTTTGTTTGATGTAAAAGACAAAAGTCATGAAAGGTAGGTTATTAACTGCTGATAGCCAAATGTGGTAAGTCCAATGGTAGGTCTTAAACCGAGTGGGTCTGAGCTTAACAGTGAAGAAGCCTTTTTCTTTACACTATCCAGAAGGATGAATGATGATTTCCAGTTGAATACTTTTAAAATTAGATCTGACTAGTACTTGGTGGGAGAGTTCACCTCACCTAATGGATCATTTTTAGGCCAAATGCAGCTTTCATTGAAGGCAATGAAAATACTTTCATTGACTTCAACAGGTTTTGATTCAGGTCTCTGTCTAGTAAGCTATATTAACATTCTGGAGAATCAAGAAAAAAGCATTTATATGGTCATTTGTAGTGTTTTCGAAGCTCTTTTAGGGATTACAAAAACGAGCTAAATTTTTTGATCAAACCTGAGGTTTTATACCCTATTAGTCAATAACATGGACCGAAACTTTTCATACTGTCCAAAAAAATACAAGATACGTTTAAAAATAGCTCCTGAGAAAGGAGTGCCACCTACCATTTCCACTGTTGTTTTTCAGCTGCACAAAGCGTTACTATACTGCTTTAGTGATGACTATTTTTACTTTTTGTTTACAAAGCCTGCATTTGAAGGTGCGATAATCCCCTAAACTCAATGCAAATCTCAGAGGGCTGAAGGCTGGCATGGAAGATACCAATCCAGGTGTGGTGCTTTCTTCAGAGCACGATAGAAGTTATGGCTGAGTTATAGGGTGGCAGAAGCACACACATTGCTTGGCCAAGGTGCAGCTAAAAATGGCTTAATATCAAAACATGGCATTTTACAAGCAGGCAGTTAATCCTTCATAGGGGCCAGGTGCCTGTTTTGAATACGGAGGGACAAATCTGACGGGGGAGACTTTTATTTTCCCACCCATTTCTTCCACAAAATAAATAAAGAAAAAAAATCAGTTCCTTGTTTCCTCTTAGCACTTCTTAAATCTCTGCATCTCCAGTCATCCTGTTTCTCTTGCCAGTCCATTTCTTTTCTCTCATAATGTCTCCTCTTGTTGGTGGTGTTTCCACCCATGTGGTTGCAGCAAGTTTAACTTTTCATGGAGTCAGCAATTGGTGTTTGTGTTATGCTGCTCATTACAGAGGTTCCTTATACACTGTGGTCTCACTCTTGAAAACCCGTGGTCTTGATTTTCTTTTTGGCTGTTTTTCCTTAGTCAACAAAACTGTATAAATCCATTCAAACTGAAAATGCTATTGCTATTTGTGCATAGGATGAAATTCTATACGTTTGCCAAGAATGTGAACATCAAAAAGGTGAAGAATATTTAAGTAAAAAATACTGAAGGCTGTCTTGTTGTTGCCTTATGGTTTTCCACGATACATAATCTCTACTATGCTGTTCTGTATAGATGAAGTTTTCTGTCATGGAATTGCTCTCTGTTACTTAGAGATAAATTTAGACAGCTTCCCATTGCTGTGTAAATCTAAAAGAATTCTAATAAAACAGATTAATGTTACATCCCTGATGGTGAGTTGGTGAGCCTTTACCTGGATTTCCTAGAACTTTCGTCTGTGGGACAGAGAAATCCTGTTTCTATTTTCTAAATAACTGTTACTTCTATCATTTATTTTGTCCCAACTGGAGTACAATGTTAACTGGGTCATTCTCCACATGCCATTTCCTAGATGAGGACTTGTTCATGGCCGCAGACCTAATTAGTGACAGTGCTGAGATAAAAATTTGGTGTCTGTGTCATACAGGGACTTATATTAATACCAAAGAAAAGGAATCTGAATTAGATATAAGCAAACATGCACAGAGACTATAGCAGAAACTATTTAAAAATCACACCAACTCCTTCAGGGCTGAAACCTGTCCGGCTTTTGCTTCTGTGGTGGAAGTCTGGAATTTCTACAATGTTGTCTCGTGGAAGATTAGTTGCTGGTCATCCTTAGAGGACTGGGATACTTTAAACAGCAGTTTCATTATAGTGATTTTACTGGGCATTATTTTTACTATGGAAAGTCCTTTAAAATTAATGGGAATTGATTTCAGTGGCCTTTGACATATTACTGAAAATAATACAGCAAAATACAACCTTTTCCCTCTTACCGCTACGTAAAGGCTTTAACTGAGAAAGCAGTTTACAATGGTGCCCCCATGTAAGGCTTTATTCAAAAGATTTTACGCTTGATAACATCTGAGCCATAGGAGCTGTATGTGGGGTTTAGCATCTTAGCAGCTGCAATTCTTAATCCTGATTCCGTTGCCTCCATATTAAAAGCTCCATGGTCACAGGACACCAGCTTTGGCCGTACTACATTGTCATTCATTCCTCCCCACCACACGCGTGCCTGACCATATAGTAAAATGAGTTTACAACCGACTACGCCTATGGGACTCCCGGAGGGATACAATGTGAGAGCCTTTACTAGTGGAGGATAGTTCTCAAAAGGTCTGAAAGTTTGGTAAGTACATCCTTAACCAAACTCTTTTGACCTTTATTCAGATTTGTTTTTGGAGAAGGGCAAAGGTTTGGGCCAATTCTTGTTTAACCCAACTGGCTTGTCCATCTACAGGCTGTAATTAATCACTAAATCTCTGCCATACTTTGCTTTGGAGGTTAGGTCCCAATACAGCAGGGCACTAAACTTTAAGCAAGTGAGTAATTCTTTAAAGTCAAAGGGATTAGTCTTCTGCTTAAAGTGCATATACTCATGTGCATATTTAATTGCTTTGCTCGATCAGACCTTGAAAAGTTAGGGAGCACGTGTTCTTGTTGTACAGCAGTGCCAAGTTGTTCACTTTGCCTTTGCATTGCTTTTCTTGTTGCCTGGGAATTTTCTATACAACAGCAGTGCAGAGAGAGACAACAGGGTGCAGTCTGGGGTGGAACTTTATCTGCTTCCAAAACAAGGGAGTGAGAACTCGGTTTTTGGTTTCGTGGACTTTTACAAAAAGCAGCAGGTTCAGAATTTGACCAGTCCCAAAGCTGAAAAGGGGAAAGAAAGTTTCCTATTCCTATTTACTTCCATTTCATCTGGACGCAGAGCAAGAGTAGCTTGTTTTAAGTCATTCATTTATGTCTTACACGTTTCAATCTTTTGCAGTAATTGATCATGTTTCTTCAAGCCTGATTCTGAGCTTGCACAAATATGTAGTGATAGCAGTTTTACACCATTTGAAGATTTGTCTCCTTAGGAACATATAAGCTTTGTAAACATTCTTTTTGTTTTGCGAAACGTAGAGAGCAAGCAGCTGAACTACATCACGCAGGCTGAAACCTCACCAGAAAAACTGTAATACTAATTTTAAAAAATGCTTTTTTTTTTTTTTTAATGAAACTAACCTTGCTGAGTGTACATCAAGGGTTTTATTACTGGCTCTACATAATAAAGTAATTGTGTAATTAGTAATACATTTATAACTTCTTTACTGAGGAAAAAGTAAAACATGCACTGCTTTTGTGTAAATCCTGACAGTGGTGATTTTTTTTCCCGAGAATTATACCATTATATCATAAAAGTGTCAAGGCATGAGTTTACTGTTCCTACTAATATTCTAAAATATTCTCTTAGGCTGACATCTCTGTCAATTAAAATTAAACAAAATTGCATTCTGCCATATACACTTCAAATAGGAAGCTTTCAAGTTTATGGCTGTTCTTTGAATTGATTTTTAAGATGGCATCTGTAAAACTTGGCTAGTACAAGATGAGGTAGGATGTAGTTAAGGTTCAGTCAATTTTAAAAATGTTTTAAAGATCATAAATTGACAACTGAAATAGACTGAGCATCCTTGGGATTTTGGGCTGTCAAATATAAATCTTTTTTTTTTTTTTTTTTCTAAACTGAGCTCTTGCAAAGTGAAAATTTTATGAAAACATGTTCTTCCCCCCCTTTGATATTTTTGCAATAAGTTACACAAACAAGAGGGCTTCTGGTGTTGTTTCCAGTTGCTTGGTCTCGCGGGATTTGGAATTCTTCTTCTCCTGGTGTTTCCCACAGAAATAGAGTGAGAACGTGCTTTCTCACGGGACTGTATTTCTCATGGAAAATAATAGGGTTGCCGGCAGCAAACGTTTTCTGCAGTGATACCCTGCCAATAAAGTCTTCAGGGAAATTATTGCCCTCAATAAGATGAAGACTAGTAAATTGGAACCCCCCATCCCTACTCCACAAAGATATGTCTTTAGGAAGCTTTCTCCTTCTATTATTCCCTGGAAACCCTGACCCCAAGAAAATGCTTTAGACAGTAATGCTTGGTTTACACTTAATTTTGTTCCCCAGAATAAAGATGTCAGTTATGTGTGTAAAAAATAAAAAAAAAAGAGCAATCCCCCCCAACATACACCCCGACCAATATATTTATGCCAGTAAAAGCCCTTGTGTAGACAGTTATACTGAGAAAAGTTATTTTACAGCTTAGCTTTATTTTGTTCAGGGAACTGGTTCAAACTATAACAAACAAAGGTCCTTTTTGCTGTTAAAAACTGCATCCACTAAGAAGGAGATTTTTGATGCAGCAAACCCTTGGAGGTGTAAACTTGTCAAAGATGTGTTGAATGTATTCTAATATCTGGAAGCCAAGAGAAATTTGCCACATTAGGTTTTATTATTATTCTGAGAGGCAGAAAAACCTAGTTTTGTTAGGTCTCCAATTCCATCACAACCCATAATATTGCATATTAAAAATAGACTTTGTTCATTTAAAGCACACATTTTTGGAAGATGATCTCCTGGCCAATGGGAATTCAAAGTCAAGCAATGTGCTTTCCGCTGTTGGAAATGCAACAGGTCTCTGTGTGTGGAGTGGCTAGGAAAATCTGATCATTCTTAGAGAAATATTTTCTGGAGAGGAGAAAAAAAAGAAGAAGAAAGCAGAACTTCCCCATGGAAATGTGCACTGGAAGAAATGCAGGTGTTAGTCACGCAGGGGTTCATGTCAAGAGAAATATTTCCCCAGGGTCCCATGAGAGGAAAGGGGAAAGGGGGGGTTATGGGGTGCCTGACCCAAGGAGTAGGGGAAAAAAAGCAGAGGCTGGTGACAGAAAGACCTTAATTCATGCACCATGCACTCGAGTGATATGTTTACTTTCAACCTTCAAGTCAAATTCAAGCAGCAGCCAAAAACCACAGATCAACACATTTTTAGTACAAAGTGAAATTAGGGTCATTGGCACCCTTGGTGCTCCACCAATTTCTGAAACAACATTAAATCCATATTAATACTTGCTTTTAGTTAACCATGTCAAAGGAGATGGTAATTATGGGTAAGCAGGAAGGTTGGGATGAAACCAGATAATTGCTGCTGAAGGAGGTAACATAAGCACAATTAGTTGAGAGCGTTATTTTTCATCTTGAAGGAGAATTTAAAACCAGTTCTGTTCTGGTTTAAATCACTTATTAGCTTGGAACATGATGGAAAAATAAGAGTCTGAAAAATCAGAATCCAACTAAATCCATCTTCATGCTAATAGAGAGATTTTTTTTTTTTTTTAAGCTACCATTATCATAATTATGCCTTCTGACAGTGTTTCAGGTGTTGTAAATCAATAAGTGTTCATTGAACTTCTGTGGATCTTCACTGTCTTACCCTGGCTGAGAACATGGCTCAGTCAAGGTAGAAAGGACTACGGGTTCATAGAGGCAAGACAAGGGAACTAGTTATGGTCCCAAAAGGCAATGGCATATTTAGCAGAATTTGGCTTTGTTATTCTGTTCCACTAGGGTGGGAGAGGTTGACAGATACAGAAACGGTCTCAAAGCCAAACTGCTGGGGAGAAGTAGGATGCATCAGAAATGACTTTGTTTTTCCGTAGGTTGTGAATCAGTCTGTTTTCTTTAGCCCTGCTGCCCTGCTGGGCTTGGGGTCCTTGAGGCATCTCACATTTTCTTTAGACAGGTGGCAGCAATACAAATGGGATATCATCCAGAAGTAGCTCATGGGGACCAAACCATGGACCCCTCCCAGAGGCTTGGGGCAAGAAGGGGCTTTCAAATCCAACCTTCTCCATGGATTTAAAAGGCCTGCTTAGTGCCTAAGAAGGCACTAAGCCTGAGCAGCCTGAATGAAACCCCTTCTTCAAGCAGCCAATGTTAGCTACAGAGGAGTGGAACTGCACTCTTGGCCGATTCAGGGGCAGACTGTGATTTTAGTCAGTCAATAACCACATAGAATTAGAGGGTAATGTTTATTCCACTTCCTGATTACTGATACCAGTCATAGCAAGTATTATTTTCTTTTTTCTTTTTTTCTTTTTCTTTTTTAATTAAAAAACATAAAGTAATTTTATTCTCACAGTGATCTGGAAAATAAATAAATTTTTTCTCAGTAACTCCAGTGTAGCCAAAATGGACTAATGCTTAAGGAAAACAGCTATGCAAAGGTGTTTTTTTTTTTTTTTTTGTCTCACCTTTTCACATTTGTGCGAAGGTCTTAGTTTTAGTTTTATTTCTGTTGGCTCAGCCATCTGTGCATTTTATTGCCTGTTCTATGGAACTTTGCAATGTTTTAGTGAAGAGCAGTAGGAAAGCGCTGAGGACAAAAATGAGTAGATATAAAGCCTTAGAGAAGAGAAGTGACACAACAAGTAATTCCTCCATTTGTTTCTCCTGATATTGAGCTGAGCTGGGAAAATTACTTTAAGTACATAAGGTGATACAATTACTACAGTTGGGTCTTTGTTTAATTTTCAAATAGACAGTTCGGTACACTGAATTCAGAGGTGATTGGTTATGGACTCTCCAGCCCTTCACCTTGAGGTCATTAGGTTTAATACTATCCCAGGCTGGAGTTCTGCACTCTATCCATTGTGAACAATTTATCTGATAAATTCATACCTTTTTATTTTTTTTTCTCCTTGTGACTTACCTATTGACAAATTGAAATTTTTACAAATATGATCATGACTCAAAAGTACTTGGCATGTGGTTTGTGCGGTCTGACTTCAGCTTGTGGACTAATGACAGACTATCCACCATGACTGTTGCTTTAAGTATTTCCTATTCATGATGCCTGATTAAGATGCATAGCTACATTTCTCTGTCTTCATTGGATGACACCCGTATTGCAAAGAGCTTTCAACTGACCTCCTAACCCTTTTGGTGAAAATATATGTACATGAGCATCCACAAGGCTCTCCTGCAGCTTTTTTTTTTTTTTTTGTGGGCAAAGTTTCGTGCAGACAAGTGTTAATAGAAAGTGCCTGATCAAGAATAGAAATAATATCAAAGAGGAAATTTATTCACACTGATGTTCTGAAATGCTATTTTTGAACTGTTTCCCTAGCTATTGAAGTGAGCAAAACCATTGTGTGAAAACTTCCCATGTGAAATAAATGTGTAGTTTCACTCCAGTTCTTAGTGAATATACGAAATGCAATCACAGTATCCATGAGTAACTGAATAACTTTGAAGCAGTCTCCACAGCAAAGTCACAGGATACTTGGCATTCAGTGATGCCCTGGCCATATTACTCCTGGGTGTAGTACAGGCATAACTATCTAGTAATATATTAAGGCTCCTACACTGTCATTTCAGGTGGAGTACTTTTAGTAAGGGTGTCAATCTCTACATCTATTAACCTTTAACCAATTAATTTCACTTTAATTATTTTTTTTAATTAAAAAAAAAAAAGAGAGAGAGAGAGAGAAACCCCAAATCAGTTCTACCCAGAGATAAGAAATGACCAAACATCATCTTGTGGTTCTAATGCCAAAGAGAGAACAGGAATGCAGTCAAGGGCCAAAATTTGGCTCATTTAATTACACCTGCACAGTATTTCAATAGCATGCCTTGGTGAGAGGTGCTTTTAAGAGTAAAGTGCTTTGAAATAAAGCTATTAAATGCATACGGAGACATTGATCGACACACTCGAGTTATGGGGGGGGGGAGGGAAGAGAGAGGGAAGAGGGACGAAAAAGCAAAGGACTTTTTTCTTCTCTGTAAGAGTGGATTTGGAATCTTCAAGGGCATAGGGATGGTAAACGATTGCTAAAAGTCCAAATTAAGAGGTATTAGCCCATTGTGCAGCAGTCAGTCACATCATATTCGCATTGCTGTTTTCTTGTCGGAGGTTTTGCCTTGATCTATCCTGGACCACATTGACAAGTCACAATTGAAGCATTCTAAATAATCCACAGTGAAATAAGGCATAGGGTGTCACTCTCTAGGCTACAGAAAGCCTGAGCGCAGTGAAGTTAGAAAGGGTAGCAAAGCCCTTTTCAGTCATGTTTCTCAGCCGATTAAACTCATTCAGGGCCAGGCTGCTGGAACGAAAACAGAAAGATCACCTCCTGTTCTCCAGTGTTTTGTTGGCAACAGCAGACAGATGTAGAAAAGTAGAAACATTCTTACTATAGCAACAAAGGGAAAAGGGGTGGGAGGCAAATGCAAAAAAAAAAAAAAAGAAAAAAAAAAGAAAAAAAAAAAAGGGGGGGGCGGATTTGCAGGCTTGTTAATGTCCCAAGATACTTTGGGATAGTACTCTAGGTTAAGAGCGGTTGTCAGTGCAGATTGCAGTTCAAAAGGTTCATATGAAATATGTGTTCAGTGCAAATCTGTGTCCTCTTTTCTCCCCCAAATCCTCAACTGGTACAGTAATTAACCATAAAAACAGATTGACACATGGTGATCCAGTTCATTAACATTTCTTGTTGTTGTTGTTTGTTTGGCTTTTCAGCAAAACCCATTTAAGAGTGATGCCTTCTTTAAGAGTATCCCATCCACCCATGCAGCCACACTGATGTGACATATTGTGACACAAAATGCCACAGAAAATTAAGCTGAGCCCTCCAACTGAAGACTTGATTTAGCCATACATTCTCCACAAGTCACCATTTAAATTAACTGTTGTAGATTCAAGCTAGGAAAATGATAATTCATCTAGTGTAAGTAGTTGTGTAGAAACAGTTTGCTGCTACTGGAAAAAATCTGCATAGTATGTTCTTAAAATATGGTATGTTTCATTTCCTATGGATAAAGACAAATAAATATAGTTGCAAGAAATGCAGCGCATTTTTAAGAGGTTGGTACGATGATTTTTCTCTGCTGCATATTATGCATTTATGTATACTCAACATACAGTCTCTGCAAATGCATATTTACATTTATAAATATGCATGCATATATACATCCAAATATATTTAATTAAAAGTTTTTTTCTAACTTTCAGTATAGAAATACCCATACACATATGGCCTGGGAATAAATAAAAATAAATTTATTTCTGTGCAGGTAAAAAAATAAAAAAAATCAGCTAAAGGAAGTATGGGAACCAAGCAACTAGGGCAGTAAAATGGGGGACACATGTCCCAGCTTCTCCTCTAATAAAAATGTTCTGCTTAAAATAATAGTTACAATGGAAATACTGAAAAAGAACTTTTCCTTACAAAGACCTGTAGTTCAGGCAGTCTTTTCAGATGTGGTTTACTTAGATTTCACTTCTGTAAAAAAAAAACACAAATGGGACAAAAAGGATTTATACCAAAGTTTTCCTGCCTCCCAAATAAATTCTCTGGTGATGAACATATTCAATCTAAACATTAGCCCTCACAAAGCTGAACATTGCCCCAGCCTTGGAGTATTTAGCTCCTTAGAGAATATGGCCATTAACCTTGGTATTTACATTAGTGTTGAGCCCTTTCAAAGAATAAGTCTTTGGAGGTGATAGTATAGGTAAATGTTTCTGGAAAATTTTACTTTAAATTCCTAGGTTTCTTAAAGATCTTAGATTTAAGATCTACTTCTTTTGACTTAGATGCTTTTGGGTTAAAAAAAAAAAAAAAAGAAAGAAAAAAAAAAGGAAGAAACAAAACAAAACAAAACAAAACAGAAACAACTGCCCTCGGCCTGAAAGCAAGCAGTAAGTGCCAGGCAGGAATCAGCTGCTGGAATTGGCAGGGGGATGCTATGGGTTTCTGCACCAACCTGTCACCGTTGTTGGGATAACGAGTTCTGACCCCTCGGAAATCAGAGGAGGGTCCCCCGAGGGCACGTAAAGCGATGTCAAGCACTTTTGCAAGTAGTCTAGCCTACATCTGAAGCACGTGAGTGTTTATGGGCAATGACTGGTCTAGAGCATTTTAGTAAGCTCCTGTCTTTCTGGGCTTAGATCCTAACTTTGATCTAATGGCTAACAGCCCCTAACATTATATACCCTTTTTTTTCCAGTCCTCATTTCTCCAAACCTTAGAGACTTGCAGAAGCTCTTGTGCATTTGCAAGAACTGGTCTAAAATAATGTGATCATTTATCACTGGGTTGTGGGTTTTTTGCCGTGTTTTAAAAATTTGTGTAATATATATCAAGTGTCTATGGATTTTGGCATGGCGTTGGGTCATCTAAGCGATTTGGCATTGTTTAGACTGCAAAATAACACACGGGGTCAAGAGCAGTCAATACCGGTCCTATAAATTATTGTCTAGACTCTCATAAATTGTCCTCTAATTTGTGGCTTGAAAAAGAAAAGATATCAGAAGCCAAATCTCTTTGCTTCTGCAACTGCAGCTGTATTTTTAATGCAAAGGACTGTCCTTTCCAGCAGTCTGCTGAGGTGTTTGCTTGTAATGTTCACGTTAGGCCAAAGTCCTAGGGCCCAGGGTGTCTTCTGATGTGCTCCTACAGGGAAATGTAAAACCAAATCCCCAGGCAGAATTTCAGACAAACACTCATTTTTTTTACTCATATTCATCTCTTCCGGGAAAAAAAAAAAAAAAAAGAGAAAATAGCTTTCTTAATCCCAGTACTAACACAATATTGATTCACATTCATGTTCAGTATTTATTGACGTGCATTGCATACAATGGAGGCTATCAATTAGGCTACTCTGTTTGAGGGAAGGGGCAATCACATTAGAAAACAGATGAAGCTCATAGTTTATATAGTCCTAATTTTATGTAATGTAAACCTCTCAAACTCTGAGCACATGACAGTGAAAATGCATGTCCTGAGGACAAAAAAAAAAAAAAAAAAGCAAAAACCAAATGGATTTACTCTCGAGCTAATTACTATGGGTGACTGTCTGTACTTCTCTTACTACAAACTGAATTTCTATGTATTGTATTAACTAACTAAAAGTAAATACATTTGTATAATAGCTTAGCACAAGGTTTTGTTTTGTGAGTGGACCAGATATATGAAGTTTTATAAGTGGTGCGTAATCTTACCCTGATCATTGTGTACATTTAAGCAGGGTTTCAGTACGTTGAGCCCCTATTAAAGATCAATGTCAAGGAGAGCATAATGGCATATGGGCAGTGTTCAGGAGACCAAGTTGTTGCATGCAAGAATCAGATATAAAACACTCTTTTTTTTGCCCCTTGGAGGTTTTATTGCATGGTCGCAGCTGGATTTACACTGTATTTAATAAAACATTAGTAGCCACCAGGGATTTAAATATGTAACGTAATTCTTTTTCAGTAAAATAATTCCATAAATCCAAATATGAAGTGTTTTTTTTTTCTTTTTTTTTTTTTTCTTCCAAGTGCTGTATGACCATAATTACATTAAACCCTATGTATGGCTTTTTTTTTTTTTTTTTTTTTTTTCCACTGTGGAACTTAATGGAAGCAAAATCCATCTGCAAAGTTGATTTTGGATGCATATTCACATTTTTTGGAGCTGATGTAGGTCTGGTGGCTAATAAGCTTTGGGGAGAAACAGGGGTGCTGGCTCTCCATCCTGGCTTACCTACTTTTGATACAGACCTGTGGCAAAATTAAGGTCAATATTACAGGGGCAGGTGAAGATAGTACACATGGAAAAAAGTGCAGAATTGGTGTAATTTCTCTCTAACTTTGTGGTTCCAGCTGGCATCTGAGAATGAATACACTGCAGCCATACAGCCCAGGCTAGGTAGCCTTTACCTAGAATGGTAAACAAGGTGACCTAGCCAAATTATCATTGTATATTAGGTTTTCAGCCCTCGGAAGTTTTCAGTAAGGTAGCTGGAAAAAAAAAAAAAAAAGATGCATCTATATTTTATTTAGCAAATTTGATATATTTTGAGGCATCCTGAATGTTTATGGTGAAAGACATCGTTGGTCACATCTTCAGTTGGGTGAAACAAGTGCACTGAGGTTTGCATCAGCTACGGATGATTTCCTTGTAGGCATAGTGCTAATCACCGTGAAGAAACATGCAACGGGAAAACAAACAGAAAGACTGTGTGGGGAAATAAAATAAAGGTATTATACAATGAAGCTTGATGAGATATCTTGAGAGCTCTCACTGCAGTTTTCAAAAACAAAAAGTTTGAGTAGGGACAAACAGTTATTTTCTTACATTTTAATGAAAATAAAGATAAGGAAAAAAGAGTAAATGTGTCCCAAAGACACGTATTCTTGGCTTTGACAACAGGGAGCCATTTTCCAAGTAGAATGAAGTTTTTGTTTTGTAATACTCAGTAACTGTGGCTAACTGTGCTAGGAAGTGAAGATGACTCCAACTGGAATTTGACTAAATCTATAAAGTTTCCACTCTTATACATCTAGGTGAAACACGATCTTTAAAATTACAAGTCAACAGTATCTGAACTCATAACTTTTCCATAGACAACAATTTTGGCAGCGCAATACCCATGCTGGAAGGTCTTAGAGGAAATCTGCGTCATTCTGTGAAAAGCCTGAGATTTTTTCAAATTCTTTAGTTAGAGATCCAGTGGAACCAATTTAGTGATCCTGTCGGACATACATGACTGAATTTGCATGGACTAATGTTACTACAGCATGAAGCAGAATGGATGAAGGCAGCTGTAGCTTTTAAGCTTTGTAGTATTGGTAGGGAAACAAGAACATCTGACGTGTGAATTCTTAATTCACACTTAATACAAATTCTTTAGCTTTCCTACACACTAGCAGCTACAATAAAAAGGGTGACCATCTCCCATCTTAACTAAGCTATCTCTGACTAAGGTAATGGAAACCTTTTTTTTTTTTCTCCTTTTTTCTTTTTTTCCATTCAGGTCTTTAAGATCAGATGCCTCTTACATTGAATAACCACCTCAATGAACTTTCAGATCAGGATACAATAGTAATATTTCATGTAAAGCTTTAACTCAGGTTTTTGCTTTCTTGAAAAAATGTAGGTGAATGTTGTAACTTTATTTTACAGTGTTTAAAAACAAAAGAAAATCCTTAATATTTGCAGCATATTTCATAAACAGAACCAATATTTACACTTTTTTGAACTCTTGCTTTACAATCTTCTATTTACCCTTTAGTTATTTCAGTTCATTTTAATTTTCCCATTGTCTCTGAAACTAAAGGCAAAAGAAAGTATTAAAGAGGTTGCAGTTATTTAAAGGTGCAGTTTTTAGTTGCTCCACTTTTTGAATTTCTCATCAAACAATTACAATACTTTTGGAAAATAAATAATTTTGAGAAATTTGTGAAATTTGCTTTCAACAAAGAGTGCCGACCAGATTCCCTTTTTATTTTAATCTTGAATGGATTCGATACCTTATGCTGGATCTTGTGGGAGATCTGTTTGTATCTATTTTTCTATCACATGTATTTGAAGACTGGAAAAGCTCATCTGAAATGTTCAGAACACCAGTTCAGAAAGATGAACTTTTAAACACTGGGATATGAATCAAGCTTTCATTCAGACAGTGGATTCTCATTGCCATCCAAGTGGACTGAAAGATGTTTGCCACAAATATCTTCAAAGAGGGTCAGACACAGATCTCACTGTTGCTGAGTGTTGATTTATTATTTTGTTTTCCTTTGTCCTCGCGACTCTGAAATAAGACAAGAGTTGTTAAAAAGTCACTATTTTCTTCTAGCTGCTGGTAAATACTTATCAAATCTTTCTTTGGGGTCAGTGATTTTTCATATGTCTTAGTACACAATGGAATTATTTAATTACTTTTGCTAGCAAGTTTACAGACAAGTATATTCCTATCATACTGCATATCCTCAAATAAGATTATTTACAATCCAATCTAAGGAGTGCTGACTGGTGTCATTGGAAGCTAAAGCTGCATCAGCATTTAAATTTCTACTTTTCTGGGCAAAAACCCAACTGGCTGATTCAATTAAACTCTTTATGTTATATATTATCCAGAAGTTCACAATCTGAAGTGATTCTCAGAGTCTGAAGCCATGCCTTTATGATTGCAATTTGGTAGCAAGACAATTTCCGAGGACTATTTTACTTGAACTGCAATGAAAATGTCAGGACATAACACACTTTCTGATGTGGGTTTTATGAAAGGCACTCCAAAATCAACCATTATTTCAAGCACAAGCAATAAATAACCTTCATTATTCATTAGAGTGTATATATGCATTTGTGTTTGCAAATATGGTGGTTTCCTGAGCAAAGAACCCTGTAATCAAAAGACCCTTCACTCATTTAAGGAGGTAACAAATGGGTAGGTACAAGGCGCAGAAAAAGACAGCCTCTTTAATCGGTAATGGAGATAATCTATAGAGTTCCTGCAATACAAGTAGTCCATCTTCCAGGCATAAACTTTAGATAAGATATAGGATGTGGAAAGATTCATGCAATATTGTGAAGCTACTTTTCATAATAGTCATTTGGAAGAATTTTGTTTATGGTTTATATTGAACAAAGAGAATAGACCTTTCCCTTGGCACGTAAATCACAGCCCTCCTGAAGGATGTCTGGAGCGGTGCTCCGCTATTACTATTCACAAGAACATTAACACCGGTGAAATAGGCTCTGTGAATTTACTGCTATTTACCTGTTAAGATTAGGAGCTAACGTACCTCTGCAAACAGTTGACATGATGTGCCAGACCTGCAGCAGCCCATTCCATCCTCAAACACTGCACAGGAGTGCTAGAAAGCAGCTGCTGCACCTGTGTGAAGGATTTTTATTTTAATTAGGCTTTGTAGAAAGATCATATTCAGACTCAGGTACCTATTTTGATGAGATTCAGATAGGTCAATCAGAACTGAAGAGTTAAAAACAGAGCTTGGCCAAAATACACTGATTTATTGGAGCTGTTTCCATTTTTGAAATTGAAAAGAAATTTGTTGAGAATGAAAATGACAAATTTGAACATTTTTCTGGCGATTTAAAAGCATAAATTATGCTTGCTAGTACTGCTTTGTTTTGACAAATTCTAAACAATTTTCAATTTCAAATGTTTTTATTTTTTTGGTTAAAAATTAAATTGGAGGAGATTTGGGAGAAAATAACGATAAAAATAAATAAATAAATAATAAACAAGCCAAACATTTACTTTAAAAGTAGACTGAGATGCGCTTTCTTGTTATTTCTTATGATTTTATGAAGAAGGGCATTTATATAATGAAATCTGTATTTCTGGGGGAGAGAGGTGAAATCAGGAGTAAACCTGTGCTCGAGACCATTATTTAAGAAGAGGAGAAAAAGGGCCACCAAACCGTAATGACCAACAATATCAAATGAAGGCTTTGGAATGATGCTGGAGGACCAGAGCAAACCGATTAAAGCTCTGTGGGAGGACGGTGGCTCCCCAGCCCCTAGATAACAGCTAGAAAATGAGGGGAGAAAAGGGTTGGGAAGGGGGGAAATAGGAGGAGAAGGAGGAGGAGGAGACTCTCTCTTTCTCTCTCCTGCCTCTTTCTTTTTCCCACTCCTGTTTTTCATAGTGGGGGCACTAATGAACTTTTCTAGCCCTATGAAGACAACTCTTGTGTTCTGATTAGTTGCCTTACTTTTAATGAATTGTTTTAATCAAGTTTCAAAGCAGGCACTCTATGCTTCATTGCAGCAGCCCAATGACAATGAGCCGAATGTTACCAAGACAGTGCATCTGATGGACTTTAATGGATTTTATGTGACAGTGTCTAGTGGCCTCATATTAGACATAGCTTTACAACAGAGAACCCATGGGGTTGCACTATGCATTTAATCTATACAAACTGTAAGGACAAGGGAGAGGGAAGCTGGGGAGGGGGAGAGACTTTGAACCCTGAAGAGCTTCAAAAGACATGCATTTCATACTAATAAGAAACATTCTTTGGTCATTTTCTTTCTTTTTTTTTTTTTTTTTCCTCAATAGCAGAGTGCCATTGTGTTTTCTTAGGGAAAGTCAGGAGTGTAATATCTCCAGGGCTTTTTGCAATAACATTCGTGAAACACAAAGTTATCTGGAAAAATTAAGCTCTCAAGGAAATCTTGGCAGTGCTGCAACATTTCCTGGATTTCAGGTAGTGATTCTGAGTTGTGATCTCTTAAGTCTGTAACAATTTGCTATTTCTAATTTATTGCTTCATTTGTGACTGCTGCTACAGCAAGGTAAATTTATTCTGATTTGCACAACCTAAGTCTTAGCTCTGACAGTGACTAATTATTACCTGAGTTAAAATAATGAAAGTGTCGGAAAGTGTCCGAATGCAATTTGTTAGGAAAACATGTGGCATGCTGTGTTACCCAAGCCCAGAAAAACCTAAGTGATCAGAAACCATGGAGAATTAAGAATTTTTCCCCCAAAGGTTACAAATCAATGTGGAAAATTTTAAGGGAATTGGATTCAATTCACTAGAATACAAAATGCAGAACATACCTGTGTGATTATTTGCTTAAGGAGGAAAAGTCAGGTTTTTTTGTTTTGCTTTTTGTTTTGTTTTTTAACAAGTCTAACAGGATATTGTGATAGTAACCACATCCAGGGAGTTTGCATCCATTATAGGATATTATTTGACGCTGATCTGATGCTGGATGATTATTTTGCAACTATTCTTTTCTAGAATAAATAAAATATAACAAAATCTGTGGCAGAAAAAAAAACTCCGAAAATGTAAGCACCTTTAGCTGGTGTAAGTAACACATTATTATTTTTTTCACTGACTCAGGGTCAGTCCTGTGTTTTGTCAATTATAGGCATGCCTTATTCGCAGAACAACTCAGCTCCAGCTGTGTAAAATGAATCCTGAAATGAAATGGTCAAATGATGTTAATGACTCTGTCTGCTCATGAAAGTTTCTGAGGAATGTTAGCAGCTCTGGGTTAGAATTAGAGAGCATCTGACAGCTCTGTAGTTCTGGTTGTTCCAATAGCTCTATGCAATCAGATGGGATATCAATAAATTAAAATAATAATACAAAAATAATAAGCAGCTATCCAGCAGAAATGATAAAGCAATACAAATGATATAGGTCTGCTTCATTTGGGACATTTGTCACTCTTGTGAGCCATTTAAGCCATGCTTCAAATTAAATTTATCTTAAACAGGATTTAATTTAGATTTAATAAGGCAATTGTCTTATTGTTAAGTACCAATTGGATGTCAACACATAATGCTTTCTAGAGTGATAATTCTACTGTACTCTGAAAAGATGCTGGGACTACATAAAGGCTAACAATTTCATGGTCCATAACTATGCACCTATGTTTAATGTTACTTAATATGTACCTATATTTAGTCTCTGTATTTCAGCCCTCCTACCAGATGAATATCCTATTTTATAAAGAAACTATACAACCTGCATCTCTCTATATATCTAACACACCTGCTAGACCTCTAGAGAGATATGATTATATTAATTACAATATATTGATTGATTTCTCCTTTACATGGACTGTCTTTATTTAATTTAAATATACAATTAAGCCCATCCAGGACACAATTTTGACTATTAATGTGATAAATAATTGCTAATTGTTTTATGATACATCACATATTTTAAGGCAATGTTTCTTATATGCTAATAACAACTGCATTTATAAATAAAAATATGCTGAAAATCTGTCTTATTTATTTGTTATTTGTTCATGGTCAATGCCTTTTTATTTCTCATGTCTGGAAAAAACAATGCATACCTTGGCATTTTAAAACATAATTTTCAAAGAAACATGTACACCTTTTCATATAGTATCCATTCATGCTTTTAGGATGATTATATAGAAAATATAGGTGTCAGTATGTGATTCTGCTCTCTATTCTGCTAATTTCTAGTCTGTGTACAATACCACAGATCAGGCAATTATGGCACTAATAATATTTGCACTAATTATTGCTATTAAAATCTATCCATAGTACAACATTACTGTCAGTATTATTCCTATTGTTCAAATACATTAGATTTCATCTCTCATTTTACATGACAGTAATAAAATTCCTTTTGAATCTGCCCTAGACCTATAACATGATTAATAAGTAATTTTTGAAGAATTTTCCTTCTAGGAAACAAACAAACAAACAAACAAACAACACCAACAGCATTATCTGTTCTTGTCTTCACTCTCATTTTGTGTCTGCTTTCTACAAATAAAACCAAGCTTGTTTGAGTCAGTTTACTGAGAGAAGTCGCCATGAAAACAGCAATTTAAAAGAAGCCTGGAGAGTATTTGCAAATTATGAATTTGTAAATACAACATTTATTATTAAAAACTTGGTTCTAAGAGCCACACTCATTTAATCAAGGAACGGAAGCAATGCTGTATGATTCACACACCCAATAAAGTATAATCATAAAATAAAAAAAAAGACATATAATTTCTAGTGTGTGTCTACACCGACAAAAAACTAGCAGCTGTTCAAAGAATATTCATGTATTGAGAGAGAGGATGGGGTCCAAGCTTTGAAAAGCATCTGGGTGAGATAGAGCCTTTTGTCATTGGGGCCGGTTGGAAATTTCTGCCTGGGCTGGGTCCCATCAGGCAGCGTACACCCTCCTTGGGCAGGGAACATTGATGTTCCGCTGCTGGTTGGGAGCTTTATGAGGCATGGTGGTTGGGGCATCATTATATGGCCATATCCAGTGGTAATGAACCCAGCTGAAGAAGCTTCTGTTTCCCAGCTGTGTATCATTCCCATCCCAGAGCAGCATCCATTTGGTCAGGTGTGGCATCCCTGTACAATAACCCACAGAAACAGTCTTACATGAGACCACAGAGGCATTTTCCTTCCTTTTCTTTCTGGAGAGAAGCACCAGAAGGAGATGTTTTCATTCTTTTTTCAGCTCCAAGACAAGAACCTGTTAGGATGCTTGAGGCAAAGAGGTGCTCCAGAGGATGGGCTTGGCTGCACCGCCCAGCTCACCCCATGCAGCCTGGGAGGCTGCCAGCAATCTGTGCCAGTAATGAGCAGCCAATTAATTGATTACTGAAAGTATAACTGAATCCTATGCCTCAGAGAAATCTAAAATATAGTAATGGCTTGCTTTATTGACAGCATTCATGCCATATTTAGTAGCTGGTATGTAAGAAGTAGCTGGACAATTTTGTTACACTTAATATGTTTCAGAACACAGCATAAAACATGTTTTAACACTATAACATCTATTGAGCAGTACCTCTGGGAACAGGCTTTATTATTAGATTACATTATACAAGATTAGACTAGTCAATAAGGGATTTCTTTCACACAGCATGCCATCTGAAATACCTGTTTTTCTTTTTCTTTCTTTCTTTCTTTCTTTCTTTCTTTCTTTCTTTCTTTCTTTCTTTCTTTCTTTCTTTCTTTCTTTCTTTCTTTCTTTCTTTCTTTCTTTCTTTCTTTCTTTCTTTCTCTTTTTCTTTTCCTTTTTCCTTTTTCCTTTTTCCTTTTTCCTTTTTCCTTTTTCCTTTTTCCTTTTTCCTTTTTCCTTTTTTTCTTTAAATTACTTCAAGACCTTTTTTGTAGGATCTTAGGTACAATATACCCATGAATCATAAAACTGACAAGCCCCAGGGCTGAATGGTCTCTGTACGGGAGATAGGAGGCCTAGAGATAAAGGTGCTCTACAGGTATACAGTGACAGGGGTGGATTATAGATAAACAAAAGGAGCAGTTATTAGATGGGAAGTGCCAGGCAGGATTGTACACTCAGAATGCAAATTGTAAGGACTGAGTCTCAGGGATCTGACTCGGCTTGGACTGTCAGACAACGGGAAAACAAAGACAGTATATCAGTCTGGGTACAATCCAGCTATTATTTATTTATTTATTTTGTTATTTATTTTATATATTTGCTTTAGCTGCTAGCTGCAGAGAGGATAAGGAAAGCAGTCAGGGTTTCAGCCAGGTTTTGGCACATGGGTATAATCTCTGTTCTCTCCACCAGGGAATTCAGGCTCCTTGTAAGGTTAATTCAAACAGCTATTTTCTGATCAAATAATGTGCTGATTAGTTAGATAAGAATTCAGTGATTAGAAAGGCAAAGAATAGGTGTGCCATGAGATGACCTGAGTCAGGGCAGCAAACGGATGCCTTCGTCCTTCTGGGAGCCAGAGACCCAAATCCTCTCCCTTTCCTATCCATCTATAGCATCTGTGTTCACAGCAGCACCCATGGGAGAGGCAGGTGGGGACATCCCTGCTGCCCAGGGTGCACATGTCCCACCTGCCCATGCTGGGGACATCCCACGTACCCAGCGTGGAGCTGGGCACAGCTGGGAGCACCTGGGGGATTTTCAGGACAATGCATTCCCTGCTTGGGCAGGAGTCCCCAGATTGCAAGCTTGGATTTAAGAGTTTGGTGCCTGCAGAGCGCTGAGGCACTATTTTGGTACCCGAACCCTTTTTGAACATATGTCTGCTCAATTACATTGCTGAAATGTAGTGAGAATCAAACACACTATTTGCTTTTTTCAAATGATATCCGGTGCTATTCACACGTTTTTCCCCCTTTAAATTCCGCCGTTGCCTGCAGAATTGGATCTGTTACTGGCAATTTCTCCTTCTCGGTCCTAAATTAAAAATCTTTGCTGCAATACACAGTTGCTGACTATGTCCATATGAACGACTTCCATTCAAATTTCCTAGATGGAGAAGACTTGTGGCCTGCTTTGCTGCGCTAAGTGGAAATGAATATGAATTGAAAGGACTATATTTAAGAGCAGTTTCCTTTTTTTGCCTACGAGGATTTTTCTTCTCTTATATAACCAAATTTCCCCACAAGATTGACATTTCAGGAAAGGGGCAGCGGCAGACAGGTGACTACAGATCACATTGGATTTCAGCAACCTTCCATTGTAAAGGTCAGCTCTCTGCAGTGGGTTTTCAGCTGACTGTTCCTCGCTTGGTTTCCATCTCAGGTGAAATACTTTGTGTGCCCAGGTAAACTTTATTCTTCTCCCCTTTCCTCTCTCTTTCCCACCCTATCTCCCTCCCTCTCTCCCCTTCCTCCTTTCTTCTCATTTATTTCTTAAAATGTGTAATAGAGAGAGATGAGATATAGCAGGAGAAAGGACTGCAGAGTGGTCCATCACTTCCCTTGCCATCCTGACCCCTGCTCAGCTCTGAGCACTACCAACCAAGAAAAGCAGTGACCTGTTGCAACAAGTGATGGCCACTGAGAATCTGTCAGTCAGGCACACGAGCAGGCAAGGAACACCCCATCTGGAGGGCAATACTGCTTCCTGAGAACAGGATTTGGTAGCAACTTTAATGTGGAAACTGGAGAAATAACTCCAGTAATTACCTTTTCCCCATGTTGGCCACTGGGTTGCCATGGACACTATGGTCTGTCCAAAACACGGGCTGTGCTGTAGTACTAGCAAGCTGTCAAATAACCAACTGGGTGTCAGAAATTTATAGCTAGTAATTAACTGATAGGCTTATAATTAAGTGGAGATACCCCTGAACAACAAAGCTTGGATATGAACTCGAATTCTGACTTTTTCCCAAATTCAGGGGCAAGAGAGAGTGACAATTTGGGTTCAGTCCCATCTTTGTAATTAAACAATGATTTTTGACAGGAGGGGAATCTCCAGCAGTTAATGACTGACTGCAGGAGTTGAGGGCCTGAGGCAAAGCTGAGGGCTTTTAATCCAGGTGGTCATTAACTGCCTGGGAATGCCTGACCCTAAGGTTAATTGTTTCTATTTAAAATCATGAAAATAATATACACATATACATACCCCCCTTCCTTCTTTTCTGCTGTATACATGTATTACAAATATAAATATGCTGTCATTTTACGTATTGGATAAGATGAAAGCTGGGCTGCGGGATGTTCTCGATGTATTTGCTAAAAAGCTCAGGTACCCCAGATATTCTTTTTGCATTCCTCTTTCCATTAAAAAAGTCTGACCCAGTCAGGCCAGGGGGGACAGACTGGGGAAGGCTCTGGTTCAGGGTGTGCAAGGAACAGGGTTGCTCAGTGAGGATTTTACAGGTATCTGGGATGCTTCACAGTAGAGAAGAGCTTGTGCTCCCAAAGCCATGTGGATATTCTGCTTTTACAATGGTATCAGCTGATTTAATAAAAGCTCTCTCTGCAGTTATGTACGTCCAGGGAGCAAGGAAGAAAGTCACTTTTAAAAACTGTTGTGCACCTTTACATATATATATATATATATAATTTTTTTGGGGGGGGGGGGCTTTTAGAGCTCAGCACAGTGCAGGATCAAGCCCTTGGAAACCGGCACATTTTATTATATATATGCAATTAATTTTCAGTGTTGAATACTGCTTGTGTAAAAGAAACAATCAGGAATCTGGTGCAGCCCGTAAGCCAGAAACTCCGAGTAGGTGACGTGCTACCCCACTGAGGTTCAGCGGGTGCTTCATCTGAACCAGAAAGAATCACGCTTGGGTTCATTTAGATGTATTTTCTTCCCCAAATCCTTCTCTCCCCCTTGCTTTTCTTGTTTTTAAAGAGACATATGTCATCATCGCCAGTTCAGTTTCCTGTGTTTAACCCTTGCTATATCTAGCCTGATTACTCCTAATAAAGCTTGACAGTTGGAGGGTTAATCCAGCCCTTGGTCTCATGGTTTCTTCTCAGGAAACAATCTGTCCCTGAGAGCTTTCTGGCCTGTTGCAAGGTTATATCCCCCTGGGGTGCCATCAGCGCCAGCCAGGACTCCTTTCCCATTGTCTGCCAAATGGCCACCAATTAAGTCAACTGTTCCCCAATTAGAATTTTGAGGAATTTATCTTGTTCCTCCTGTGTTCAAACTCCCAAGCAGGGGCAGCACTTGGAATCGGTTACAAGGGCTTTTTCTTTTTTTCTCCTCTTTTTTTTTTTTTTCCCCTTCCAGAGTGAGGGGGGGTGAAATTAAATAAATAAATAGCAGCTCTTTCCTGTAATCAGATACTCCTGGGTTTTTCCTGTTGCCCATTCACACAGCTTAATCCTGGGGTATGTGATGAGAACATGGTAATATTTAAGGGAGGATATTTTATTATTGTTCCATTCACCTGAACTAGTGCGGATTAAATTTTTTTATTGATGCTGCTCTTAGTAAAATGTTTCTCCGTGACATCAGCTATAAATATAATGTGATTTCCTGAGTTAAAGGAAGAAAAGTAATTTTATTTCAATTGGTCTAATAGCCAAATATTCATTTCTATTTATTTATTTATTTATTTATTGCTAGAAATTGTTTAACTGATTGTTTACAACTTTTTTATTGGAGAATTAAATTCTGTGCTCTGGGTCAACTTTAATATGGGAAATGCAAAGTCTGGCAAAGGTATCAGGATAATATCCTTTAAATGAGATATCCAAAGATCAGATTGATCCATTCAAGGCACATAGGACCTTTGGCTTCTTTCCTGAGAGTGTGTGAAGGTTTTCTTTAGCAAACTCTACGTGATACTTCAATGGCCCTGGCCATGAAGGAGCAGGACAGTTCAGTTCTGGTGACACAGGCAGACTGTGCTGGGCCAGGCAAGGTGCCACCATCGTGGCGTTTGAATCGGTCCATGATTCCAGAGCAAATTTTGGGATTAATTCTGAAAATGCACTTTCACTTTAAAATTATATCAGTGAAATCCCTTTGAAACATAAGCACTCGTCATGCAAGTTTACTGAAACATAGTTCTGGGGCTTCAAACATTTGGGTGATTTACCCAACTCTTATGCACTTTTCTGCTGATCCTTTGCTCTACTCAGCTCCATAGATTCTGATTTCCTCCTAGGGCTGCATTAAGTGATGTAACTAAAAATGTAACCAACATCTGTCATATGTTGGTTTTTTTTTTTTTTTTTTTTCAGAGAGAGAAATGCATGCAGTCAGATGTTTTGTTTGGGATTTCTTAGGGAAGATTTTTAGCTCTCATTTTCACGTATTTCCTTCTTATTACTGCAAATAAGGCCAATTCACTCAACTCACATCTGCTTCGAAGTGTCACCAATTTCCTACAAGTTCCAAAACATGAGGCAAGATGAAGATAAAGACCATATATAAAATTTAGCTGTCAATCCAGTTTTCTCTAGGGTTTTTTTATGATTTTATCTAAAGTAGTGTGTTTGGCCATCCAGATTTGGTTTCACTCACTACAAAAAATGGCAGGTCAGATCTTACATGGGAGAAATTAAAGAAGTTATTCCAAATTCACATGAATAAGACCTTTGGCACCATCCTTAAGTCCTGTAGTCTTCTACTTAAATAAAATTGTGATGTGTATGGAAAGCTGAGACCCACAAAACTTTCCAAAGTTTTAAGGTTATATTACATTTTTATTTTTTTTCCAAGATGCACAGCTATTTCCGGAAGGACTGAGCACATGTCCCAAACATAGTATACAGAAAACAGAAATATATCCCCTTGCTTCCCTCGGGGTGTGGGAGGTGGAGGAAGTTAGTGAAAAAATATAGCAGAGTAATAATATCAAAAGAGCAAGACGGCAAATTATAGCTGTCCCTGGTCAGATTTAATTGGGTTTTCCTCAATACAGTGAAGAGTGGTTGAGGAAATGCTTCCCTTGCCATAAAGCTCCCAGCAGTCCCCTCAGACTGCACTCAGCTCCAGTCCCGTGGAAGCGAGCACATAATCTTTACCCACACATCAATACCCAGCTCCCACATCAACCAGGAGGAAGAATGTGCCATTGAAGAGGTTAATTCCCATTCGTTAAAATAGTCTGCATTTATTGAGGAAATGCAAGCAAGCATTTTAATAGAAAATTTAAAACCCATTGGGCCTGATTCTCCTCACATTGGTTTTAAATCATCGTCACTCTGTTTGGTCAATCTTGCTTTTTTCCTGGTGTTAGCAAAAGGATGATCCAAGTCATCCTCCCTTTGTTCCTTATGTAAATTAATGATTTTGACAAAAATTTTCTTACAACCTGGGCTACTGAAACTCGACGAAACTCCCAAATGCTGGAAAAACTCAAGCACACCTTCCCTGTTCAGCTTGCGCTTCTTGTGCATCCTTGCAACAGTTCTGTGCACAACTCGTGTGACTGTGCAAACTGCACGTGGCTGTTTTGCCCAGCCATGCAGTTCTCGGGTGAAAAAGCAGTACTCATTTTTGCAGATACAGGCTTTATTTCCCGTAGCAATGCTTGGGGCAAGCTCTTTGGCATTTTCCATCTCTGCCCTAAAGGAAAATAGAGAGAACGTGGAGGGAGGCAGGGGACCGAACACAGAGATATGGTGAACACACAGTGCTGAAAATGCATCCCAATGCACTTGGTGCTTTACATGTATGCAAAAGAATCTAGTGTTGGGAAATTCTGTTAATACTCTGGCTATGTCAGGACAAATAAAAGTCCTGAGTTTTCTTTTCTTTTTCTTTTTCTTTTTCTTTTTCTTTTTCTTTTCCTTTTCCTTTTCCTTTTCCTTTTCCTTTTCCTTTTCCTTTTCCTTTTCCTTTTCCTTTTCCTTTTCCTTTTCCTTTTCCTTTTCCTTTTCCTTTTCCTTTTCCTTTTCCTTTTCCTTTTCCTTTTCTTTTTCCCTAGTTTATGTGTGGTTTTGTTTCTTCTCTCCCTTTTTCTTTCCTCTTTGGAAAACGGTTACCTGTGATGCTTCCAATAAAGACAGGAATCTCCTGATGCTAGCCTGTGTAGGATGCTCCCATGTGCCAAATAACCAGTGCCAATGACCTCCTTTATGTGACAGTGATAATTGCTCCACCAAGTGTTTCCATTAAGCGAGTGGTTCCCAAAATCCTGCTCACGGAGCATTGTGATGGGAACTTCATACAGGAGTCAACGCGTTGAGCAATGAGGCTCCTCTTGTTCCTTTGGAAAATAAATAAATAAATAAATAAATATGTATCGTCCCTTTCCAGGCCCATTGGGTACGTGCAACCCTTAGGAGATGTCCAGGAAAGACACTCCCTTGAAGCATCATTCTGCGCTGTGGGGGGAGCAGAGTTAGGACTGGGTGGCTGCGGGGCTCTGCATCACGCCAGGACGATGCTCGTCCCAGAGCCATCACAGGAGGAAAGGCTGCAACTGCTGCAGCATCAGCAATGAGCCGGTTGTGCTGAGAAGGGCTACAGATAAAAAGAACCTTTGTGGCCCCCGTACAAAGGCCTCCTGGTTGCTCTTCAAGAGCTCTGCCTGAGCGCGTGTTGGCTGGGCTGGCTGCATCACTGCCTCCTTGGCACAGCATCAATGCGTGTGAGGGCAGTGGAGATGGTCTCAGCAACTTAAACACAGATGTTTGTGAGCAAAGAAGCGCAATGTACCAGCGGTGACACAGCTTTGCTGCAACAAATAATTTAGCGGGCCCAAAGAGGGCTTTCTCAGGCCCATGAACATCATTAACTTTGACAAACAGAAAATTGCTCCCTTGCCAACAGCTTAAGTGGATTTACAAAAAGTGATTTATTTCTTTGCAGATAGTAACAGCCCTAAAGCATTATATTTATATATATATATATATATATATAAAATTAAAACTCATGATTTGGCTCAATTGCTGTGAGAAACAAACTGCCTCCCAAACACTTTGGCAAAAAGAAGGTCTGGCTTTTACTGCTGGTTAACAGGCTTGTTGTGGTCAAGGGTTGGGTTTCTCCTGCACGTCTCCAGTGGCTTTGAATCCTCTGGGGAAGAGGCTGAAGTCCCTCTTCAGGGGGTGCAGGATACCTGGCGGTGAGAGGTGCAGGGTGACACTGGTCCCAGGACACCTCCTCCTGGCCATGAGAAGAAGTGGGGTTGGTGGCATCCTCTTACAGCGTCAGATGTTCCTGCCAATCTGATAAGGCAACAGGTGCCTGATGTGCGCCTGGCATGTTCGGTAATTCACGTAAACAAAAGGAAATGGAGAGTCTGAAATGATGGAATGAAGAAAAGAAAACTTGAAACCACAGCTGCAATTTCCTACATTGGTTTTTACCTTCACTTGTCCCTAGAGCTTTGACACCCTCAATGCCAAATTTACTTTTTACTTTATTTCCCTATTCTGCTTTTCTATTTACTTGCTCTGAGGCTGCAAAATGTTCATCTCCCCTGGGGAAAGCCAGGTGATCCTTTCTGCAAGATAATTTTTAAATCTTTCTTGAAAAAAAAAATGAAGCAAGGAGACAAACAACTTCCCCTTAGCCCAAAAGGATATAAAAAATCAAATAAACCCACAAAATAAAGGAGCTGAGTGGATGCTTTCTTAATGGGGGGTCTTTATCCCTTCTGTTATATTCTGAAATTTCAGTTTAGATACTCAAACTGTTTGTAGGGTTCTTAATGCAATATGGTCCATATTCACTTGCCCTTTAACCACTGTAATAGTAAGCGTGAAAAAATAAACAAATAGTAATTTCAGACTAAGTTTTCTTTTCTGCTCTTACTCTTAAAATGTATTGAAACAGCCTAGATTTCCACTGGTGTTAGGTAACCTGAAACGAAACTCGATATAATGCAATTGCTATTAAAGCACTATTGCTTTGTGACATTGGGCTTAGAAGGAAATGTGGGAATGTGCACTTCATTCATGTTAATTTAAGTGGATGTTTTGATTGGATTATGTAAGTATATTTGTGTTTGCATGTGCATGTGTGTGCGTGCATATATGTCATAATTTGTCAAAAGAGGTCACTCCATAGAAGTGAGTTTAAACTTAATTTTACTTTCTTGGTAAGAGTTCAAAGGTTAAGTTCAGTTTAACCTTGGCTCAGCAGAGACTTTTCTTCTGATTTTTCAGTCTGATATGAAAATGGTTTGTGAAATAAAGACAAACACAGGTTCGCCTGAGAAGGCATTAATAATCCGATCCTTACATGTTTGTATAGAAGTCAGGTACAATCCAGTGTTGATTGCTTCTTAGCTTCTCTTTGCTTTCACAGAAAATCCTGGGAGATAATAGCAGGTCATCACAACCAGGCACTGGAGCTTCGTGTACCCACAAACAAACACTGGCAACTCTGAACTGTGTAGCTAGTGGTGGTTCGCATGTGTGGGACAGATATATCCAGATTTGCAAGAGGAATCATCATTGCAATAAATCACTTCTGGCATTTTCCAATCCTCATTTGACCATTTTCCCAAACAAATTATTTAAAGTCTATATTACATTACATTTTTTAAATTTTGTTTTAAATAGAAGGCCTTTTACAGGGAGCCTAAAAGATTAGTTTATGAGATAAACTTACTGGTGAAGTTTCCAGTCTAAATAAATAAGAATCCCACCATAATAAAGAATCTGGGTTATGTTCAAACAAATACTGTAAAGTTTTGAGAAATGCCAAATTCTTTGGAGATCGGTGTGTGTGTGTACTGTGTGTTTGTATAGACAACAATCTCATAGCAATATGGTATGCCAGTTATTAATTCTGCTCATTGCAGATGGTTTCATTATGTGTATTTAATTTCAGTACTTAAGCAAACATACAATAGTAAGGCTTACAAACTGCTTTAGGATATAACAGTTGTGCACCATCAAAGGAGATGGAAACGAAACGGATACAACTGATATTGCTCAGGCTGGAGGTAAATCTATATTGATGGGATTAAGCCATTCAGAAACATCCCTTGAGTTGAATAGTCCTAAAACCACCGATCGCTTTGTTTGCGGTGTTGAGAAGGTACTGATCACTCCAGCCGTAATTTGCTGCAGCAGTTAAGTGCTCCAATTCCTCAGCGCAATAATTGCCACATGTTGAGTGTGCAGATGTCTAAACACGTGGGAGCACTTTCCTTTCCTAAAGACAAATGAAGATTTTCATTTTGTTTTGTAAATGTGTCAGGATTTATCACTTAGTCATGTGTCATGCATTAGGGTGTTTATACAATACAGCTTTCCACACCCTGGTTCTGGACTTCTATGATTTCAACAACAAGGCCATGGAGGAGCGGAGGTTTGCCAAACCTTCCCCTTTTAACCCAAACCTTTGGCTGGACTAAAGAGAAGCCTGAGCTGAGTGTGCCTAGTAAATGGTAAATGGGATTATTCCCAAGAGTGAGACAAGTGGGATTCACCCATATCCTCAAAGACTGCTTGATAAAAGAGGCATCATGAGCAAGACAAGCAAACATTTAAAAAAGAAAAAAAGAAAAAAGTAAAATTGAAATAATTTTGTCCAACAGCAATAATCATGTCTGTCTGTCCCTAGGACTTGGGTACTATATTGAATTGTACCAGTAGCTTCTCTTTGACCTCCGTTGTCTGCTCAAGCGAGAAGGAACTGACTCTAACTTTCCTTTTTCTGTAAATAGCTACCTTTAAAACAATTTGTTTTGAAGTTTGAATATGTAACATCTTATCAGAGACAGGCTGACTGATCATAACAGTATTTCTGAAATAACTGTTCCATAGTGGAAACAGGAATGGGCAGAAGCTGGAAAGTAGACGGGGCTCCAAGCCCAACGTTGATGTCATTTCAGTTTGGAAACTGAAATGCCGTTGCTGCAGGTATGGGGCTGCTCCCATTAGGACTGAGATCCAGACCCGAGCATTCCTGGAGAGTGTGGAAAGGGTGTTTGGGGTCCAGTGTTTAGTGTGGCTCTCAGACTTTTCGGACAAAGCTGGGATTAGCTAAAATGTCAAAATAGTTAACTGATGTCTCTAATGAGCATTTGTCTTTTATTTATTTATTCATATATTATTATTTGGATAAAATGATAATGATAAAAATAATCAAAAAGTGTCCAAAAAGGAGAGTATCTCCCTCTCCACTCTGTTACCCTTTTCAGGGACTGATAGTCCTTTTTTTTTCTTTTTTTTTTTTTTTTCCTAGTTGTTTGCAGAAGGGGGAAAAAAAACCACAGTTATTTATCTGTTACCAGACAAAGACTGTAAAGAAATCCAAGAAGCATCCTAGCACAAAAGCCTGAACTTTTTGACCTCTCAGGCCTCAGGCCTGGACAATTGGCCGAGCTGGGCTTTTTCCTGAGAACTGCCTGAGGGCAGAGGCTGAGAAAAGATGCACATTGTTCGTCTGCAGCCATTAAATGCAAGGGCTGAAAGGCAAAGGATCTCACCAGGTTAGAGCAGTGCTGAGAATGCAGCTTGACACTCATTTTCAAGGTAATGTAATAAAGAGAAAAAGTGAGTTGTAGAGATCTTAATTCTTTAAAATTTAAAAGCTAATTTTGTGTCTTTTAGTCAATTTCCTATGCAGGAAGGAAGAATTTATTAACTGACTTCTGATGTTAAATGGAGTGCTAATGGGCAAGTACAACAATTCAACAGGTGCCAAGGAGAAATATAGAGACATTATATCAGTATTAATCTTAGAGCCTTGCAAGCGCATTGGTAGGGGCTTTTATTAGGCAGGTTGTGATGGGAACACCCACAAAGTGAAAAGGGTTTGGGATTTCCTGTTTAAAGTGATTGAACTCTCACAGGCAACTTGGCTTGCAAGGTATTTTTCATGGCAGATTACGAATTTTATGCCATCAGAAGTTGCTGTTTGCAGACAGAGCTGTGGGAAGTTCCCGAGCTGTGAACTCCTCCTGGAGGAGATGCCTTCAAGTGGCTGCGCTCTGCACATGCCCTGGCTGTGGCAAGCAGGGCAGTGATGCTGGAGAGCAGAAATATTTCCAACATCGAGCACTCAGCTGGAAACCTGAACACCCGTTATTAGTCTGGATAGCAGTCAAAAGAATAGTTGATCCTGCTAAAAATCTATGCAACCGCTACTTTACAGACTAATCTTCTGCCAGTAAACAAATGCTGACTCTAATGCACTTCTGATTTTGACCCCTGGGTTGAAAATTTTCTGTATAAACACCAGCTGATGAGCAGGTCACTTTGTTTGCAAGACAAGATTCTCAGCGTCGCACCCCATGCAGCAGGTCCCTGATCTAGATAAAAGACTTCAAAATGCCCAGCCATAATTTTTACTGAATAATTTTTTTTTTCATTGTTCCAAGCTGTCAAATTATTAGCGGGAAAGAGAAAAGTGTTTTTCTTTAACATCTTATTCATGGGAAAAGAAATAAAATAAAAATAAAACCAAAAAAAAACACAGTGACAAACATTTTGATGTTTTCAAATGGAAGAGTATCACATTTTAAAGACAAGTGTTTTTGAAATTTCCAAGAAGTAAGCTAAATGTAATTTTAAAAATGACTGTGTAAAATCAAAGTAAAATACTTTTCATGTTTGACAGCGCAACCTTTTTGTTGTCATTTTTCTGATTAATATATATATATATATTCAGATTTACAACTTTTTCATTCCATATCAAAACAAAATTAAAAAAAGCATCACAGGAATGTCCCTGGAATTAAAGAGCTGTTCCTGTGTGGCTCTTATTCTCTTAATTAATACATTAAAAATAACAAATAATAGTGATATCTGCCAACACTGAAATAACAAAAATTTCCATGGAAAAAGGGGGAATCGGTTAACTGGAAACATGGTTGTTGGTGTTCTGGCTCATGTACCACCAGCCATCCTATCTATCTGGCTCTGTTATTTAAGGTTGGATTTTAAGTAGCAGAAATGAGTGTTGGTACAAGTTGCATACAGGTAACAAATTATGTCCTCCACGATATGGTATAAATAGACAAGGTGATACCATGGTGTCAAACCCCTTTTTCTGAGGAAGGTTTTGCTTGCTCCCATGTGATAGCCATTGGGAACTTCTGAGCCTGCTGCTGTGTGTAGTCACAGAATAAATTCCCCTGCTCCAACCCTTCAGCTAAGCTTAGCTGAAGCCACTGCGGAGATTTCACCTTTCCTCTGAAGGCACAAAGTTCAGAGCTGCCCCGGCCCTGCCTTGGTGCTGTGCCGAGCTTTTTGCAGGAGGATGCTCTCAGCACCGGCAGCAAATGGATTTTGGCGAGTCCATCCCTTGCCAGAGAAGCAGCAGCGATCGCAGCCCTCTGCTCAGCTGAGGTCAGGAGGATGTTGCACAACCCGGCTGCGTTGTGTTCTCACTGCAATGTCCCTTTGCGAGCAGTGTCGTAAACAGCATCTTATTCATTTCAGTGGCATGATGCAGAGGAGAAACATCACACGGTAATTCTGCGTGGTAGGGTCCAGAAAAGGAAATAAAAACTGCGCAATGCAAATGACATGGACTCTGGGGCTGCTTGACACTGCCTTTTTTATGTGTGTGTGAAAATGCTAACAGGCTTTATCTCACATGAAGAATTAGCTTCCTGTCCTACTAATAATAGTAAGCATAACAATAATCGCAATAAAATCCCCCCAAATCAAGTGAAGAATTTTTGGATTCCAATGTCATTTAAGCCTTCCCCCCCACACCCCGTTATCTCTGTAAATCAAAAGTAGCCCCAAAGAATTCAACTCAGTTTTATATTTGTGAAAATATGCTAGCAGCATCTCCCCTTGTGAGTCCAAAATGTGATCTAAAATAGCCAAGGCAATGAACATCCCCCTGCCTCCCAAATCAGGGAATACCTGTGCTGGAGTGTGAGGGAGAGAGAGGGGAGAGATTTGAGCTGGCAGTGCTGTTGTTTAGCAAAACTTCACATAAGAAAAATAATGATGGCAAGTTCTGTAGCTGTTAGATGTATTCAATAATTTTTTCTTCAAATATAAATATTTAAGATACCAAAAAGCTGCTTTCTCTACTTCCTTAAAAATTCCAAACTGTACAACCAGTTCCCATAAATGACTAATCTTATTTTAAATGAAGCTAATTTTTGGCTAGGTCTTGAGAAGAAAAAATATTGGATCCACAACAAAATCCATATTTTCCCCCTCTCTGTATCTTAAAAATGCATCCAGCTTGTTTCCAGATGATATTGGATGCTCCTTTTAGTTTCCAAAATAGTTTTTTTTTTGAACTTGGTTGCGTGGCTTAGAGATTGGTTATGGGGTTCTAGGTTTTGACCCTCTCTACTTTGCAAGGCTCAGGCTGAGGTGCCCACACAAGCGGCTGGAAAAAAAAAAAAAAAAAAGGAAAAAAAAAGAAGAAAAAAAAAAGAAAAAAAAATGGTTTGCAAAATCTGAACCAGGGATTTTAAAGGGAAGAGCACAGTCCTTCCCCCCTATGGCGGGTGGATTTATTGGGTGTCATGATGACACAATGTGTCTATTCGAAACCAAAGAAAGCCCCCTACTTAACCTTCATCTTTTTGTGTGTGCACGTACCAGAAGGCACCACACTGTTGCTGGAAAGCAAATAATTAGTGACATGTTCTGTAACACCATTGCTATTTAAAGCTAAATCAGTGGGTTAATGCTTCTCGAAATGTGACATCCATGAGAGATTCTCAATCCAGCACTGTTAGTCACTTGGTGGTCTCCAGAGTGACAGAATCAATGCCCAGAGTTTTAAAAGTCTTGGTTGCAACAGGAAACAAGTGATTATTGGTGAAATTAGACGGGGAGAGGGAGAGCATTCATAGAGCCAGATCCTGCAGGGCTCAACTTCTTCTCCCCAAGGAAGCCGGGGGGGGGGATGCAGGCTCCAATCTTTGTTATTGCAAAGGCGTGAGTGGGGGAAGCTTTCTGAAGAGGGATGCAAATACACTGGCAAGGGCACAGGAATGGGTCCCAACCTTCCTCAGCTATGGAGATTTCCCTCTGTGCAAGTCCCTGGGGACCTGCCTGTCCCCAGCCCAGTGCGTGGCTTGCTGCGACCCCCCTCCCTGCAGGCTGGTGAGGTGGGAGAGGCTCCTGAGACCAAATTCTGGGTTGTAAAATCCCAGAACACAGAGCCCAGGGCTCCCTGGGCATCTGTACAGCACTGAGCCCTCTGACAGTCTCTAAAGAATGAATCTTGGGAATTTATAATTACCCTCCCGTGATAGAGAGAGAGACTCTGGAGTTGATTTTTCTCAAAGAACTGAAGCAAGGCCATTCTTCATTAGGGCAAATGGACTGAACAAAACTCTTTGCAAGGGTGTGAATAAAATCCAAAAACATTAAGAAAAGGAAAAAAAAAAAGAAGAAATAAAACAGTCAAATCACATTTTATTTCTTCTTACCCAGGAGATTGACACAGTAGTTTTTTTTTTTTTTTTTTTTCTCTCTCCCATTTTCCATTAAGCTGGTTCCTTAAAACACATCTGAACTTTTCCCATCCTGACGATTCCCACGGACAATTGGCAGAGAATCTAGGACAACTTGCAATACTGGGATTTTTTCCAGGCATGAGTAACTTGTTAAAAAGCCACTATTTCCCTAATACTAACAGTAAACAGAGTTCACATCCACATGAAATCCTCTGTGACCCATCGGGGAAAGTTTTTTGTATATTTATATAGAGAGATATATGAAATCATTTAATTCCTTTATCCATCAAGCACTTGGAACTCAGCATGTCCGTTTATATTTCACTTAAAAAAATAAATATACACATGCATGCCAGGCTGGATTTAAAGGTATCCTTTTCCCCCAGTTGACAGCTCTATGCCTGTAGTTTTATAAGCAAAAGCTTTGGAAAGAACAGTATTTAAAAAAAAGTTACTGAGCCATGTTTTACGTCACTTTGATGAAATATAGGTCCGTCACACCTGCTGCTTCTGCTCCTTTGAGTGGAGGACAACTGTGTTGAGTAGTTACTTCCTGAATTTCTGAGTTTGTAGGAGTCTGTGACATTGGGCAAGCAGAAATTTCAGGCAAGCATCCACTGTGTAGATGTATTACATGTGCAATGATTTCAAAACATCCCCAAATGATCACTGCTTTTTTGGACCTATTGATGACAGCAGTTATCTAACTAAGCTACGTCTATTTCAGAGTAGGAAGGTCAAACAGTGGCAACTTTTAAAGTTGCATCCCACCATACACATGGGTTCTGCTCTAAAAAGTGGACTAGTTTAACAACGGCAGGAAGCCCTTGTAAAGGACAGGGTTGAAAATACACAACAGGGCCAGAAAATTGATGTTTGCCTATAACAGAAGTGTGGGCACAGCAGGAGATGGACCAGATCAATGCTATCAGCTTGAGTGCAGGTGCACAATGGGCCTGATTCCCTTTTCCAGTCAGGCTACCAAAGGCAGTGTAGATGTTTCCAGTAGGACCATGCCCACTGGGGTAACTGGCCCTGTATTTTGGGAGCTGGATAGAAATTGAGAGCCCAGAGCACCACCTGTAATCCTGCAGCTCTCCTGCTGAAATCTGTTCTCCTGCTCTGCCTTAGTTTCTCTACAGAAAAAATAGAGAGAGTAAAATATTTTGGAAAACATTTTGAAATTAATTTTATCCTAACTATAATCATGTGATCCTAAATCATACGGCTGGAGTTAGGTGATGCGCACAGTTTTCCATCTTCCTGACTTTACCCCATGCAAAAAGAGTGTGAAAAGACAAAGCTGTGATTTTTTATTTTTATTTATTTATTTATTTATTTTCAGAAAGGATTTCCAGGAAACATTGGCATTTGGAAGAATCAAAATAAAACACCCTGGCTTGGGACTGCCTCTCTCCTGCAAGGTGTTGTCAATCTCACGCTCCCTGTGAGTGAGATTAGATATGTGCACCCAGTATTTTACACACAGACCTGATCTTAGCTTTTGGGTCTCTCTATAAAACATTCTCATCAAGAAGAGCCACGAACAAGCCTCTTCCATTAGGACAGATTTCCTCAGTGGCTGTTTAGAACCAGCAAGTTGATTACTCCTTTCAAGTTGGAAAGTACCATTAAATTCCTAGCCAGGCTTCCACACAAGAGCAGTCATTAGTGCTCCTTTTGGCTTCGTGCCCCTACCTACTGTCTGGTGAGAAACCTTGAAAAACACATCCAGATTCTTCCTTGGAAAGATGCAAAAGTGTATGAAATCTTCCATGACAATAGTGATTCAGCTGAATAAACCAAATTTGAGAATTGGTTCCATCTCTGAAGGTTTAGGGTGATATATTTGTTAGTGTTTTATTAGTTCTGGCATAATGAAAAATAGTCTGCATTTAGGATAAAAGTATGGTTGTTACAGCAACAGGCTGCATTTTTGTGTTTGGATGAAACGTTTCAGTCTTGCTGGGAATAAGCAGATCGCTTTTCCCAGCTCCTCAAGAAGTCAGTGCCAACCTTGTAAACTCTTTCAAATCTTCTTGAAGTGCAGCTGATGCCAGAACCAGTATTTTTCTATGAAGTTACATTGTTATTCTTTTGTTTCAGAGGCCCGGTGTCGTGCTTTCTCCGTTTAATGGGTATTTCCTTTGACTCAAGAGTTCAGAACCAGGCCCAAAGAATAAAAGACATTTTCCCTAGGAAATCCACCCCCGTGACTGAATCCTGAGAGTGGATTTGAACCGATCCTGTAAGCATTACCAATCTCCTCAGCCCTCCATAATGTCACGTTTGAGCACATCTATGAGAAGGAACAGCAAGATGTTCTTTGGGAGTTCGTGGTATTTCATTCTCATGGAGCTTAAGTCATTTTAAAGGATGAGAAAGTTAGTGTAATGTTTTTCTCTTTATTTGCAGTGCCTTGAATTATTTTTTATGAAGTTATTTGTACACATTTCAGCACTTCCTGTTTGGGAGCAGACTTGAGGGCTGAAATACCATGAGAAAAACTTGTTATCCTGATGGCAATTTAGATCTGGCTAAAAGGAGGATGCACTTAAAATCCTGACATAACTCATATTTTTATCCAAGTTCTCCCCTGATTTACAGACAAAAGATTTGTTATGATTTGTGGGCCAGATATTTTCTGATCTTCAGACCACACAGATATTGAAAGTTTGAATCCTAACTGGACTTTGAGATTTGGAGTTTCACTAGATAATATCTAACACCTAGAATGTCAGAGTGAGATTAAGTGATTTTTGTACCAGGCAGATTTTAGGTTAGACTAATCTGAAAGTAAATCTTACTTTAATTTGTAAAAATAGTATATTCATTTCTATGTCCCACCAACATATTTACAATTTGTATTCTATATGCTGTAGATGCTTTCAAAACCACTTTTTTTTTTTTTTTTTTTTTTTTTTTTACAGCTCTTTCTTATGTCAGAGACCGAAATCAGGTATATATATATATATATATATATATATATTTATATATATATATTTAATTTGCTCTGGGCAAATGAAAGAAAGAAGCATTGCCATCAACAGATGTACCACCAAACAACCCAGTTCTGTCTAACTTGGTTCTTGGCATCTGTGTGCTATTTCTGTCAAACTCAATCAAACTAAGTGTTAATTTTTGAAGCAAAGCCCCTATGATCATTTCACTTGTGATGTAAGCCAGATCTAACCTCAGGACTGTCAAAGGCCAGAAGTCAATGACCCAATTTGGCATGCCATGCAACCCCTTATCAGCAGCAAGTGCTTTTCCCGTGTCTCATTCCTATTTGTGTAGATTATTCATTCTCTGTGAAATTTATTACAGATACCAAATAAAGTATTTATATAAAATCCATCCTGGCTACAACTTCAAGAAGCTTTGGCTATAGCACAGTGTGGCAAATAGATCCCAGAATATATGTCAGGTAAGAATAAAACCTTCCATCCAGATAGGAATCTGACTTTACAATGGCAAATAGTTGCTCTAAGCCTCAGTCCAGCTACTGTTGAGAGCTAAAAGTCCCATATGAAATGCTTTAGTAAAAAACCTGTGCTTGGCTAATGCAATTATGGAGCTTTCTCTAATTGCTCACTCACTTGGAATATAAGATGGAGTACTCTTAGTATGTTAGGACTTTTCTACTCTGATTATACTTGAGCGCTTAGTGGGACAAGATTTTGACCTAGATTTCTGCATTCACCTGA
Source organism: Anser cygnoides (assembly GCF_040182565.1). NCBI lineage: Eukaryota > Metazoa > Chordata > Aves > Anseriformes > Anatidae > Anser > Anser cygnoides. The sequence continues at coordinate 5,654,147 of NC_089883.1, forward strand.
GATGAACTTGGGTTACGATGGTTCATCAGTGTTGGTCTTTGATTTCTTTTTCCCTTTTATGCTCCTGGAGCAAGGAAAGCAAAAGCCTACCAGAGCAAAATTAGCTTCAGTTTTGCCAAACTGGTAGGTAGTAAACCAGGTATATCAGAGAATTTGGACAAGCTGAGTAAGAGACGAGCTAAATTAAAAAAAAAAAAAAGGGGGGGGGTGGGTAGGGCAGAGTGACTTCATTCACTGATAATATTTTCCTACATTTCAACAGGAACGCTGTGTGATGAAGAAGGGGATTGTCTTCTCTCTGGGAATGTGTTTACTCTGGGTTGGTGACTGTCTGAAACCTCTGCATATTTGGTCTCCTGATCTGGCAACCTCTTCTGCTTTTGCGGACTTCATCTTCCCTCATGCATAGATTGTCTTTCTTTGGGGAATTTTTCTCAAGGTATCATCAGCATTTGCTCATGTTTCATCCTTTTTAGGATAGCAGGAGGTTCACAGCAATCTGTGAACACCACCTTGACTCAAAAAGGTGTACGGATGATGCAGTGAGAGAGAACAAAAATAATAGACTTAGTTGTGGGCAGAAGTAATAAAAATAATAATACAAAAATACAACGAGAGAGCTAAGCAAGCTCCCTCTGCTTCCTCTGTGAGACAGTCATTGGTTGAATTCAGTTCAAGTTGGTTAAAGAAAGGCTAGTTAAAAGAATTCCATATTGAAAATATCTCCAAGGTGCAGACCTCTTCCAAAGCACTAAAGGAACCCAAGTATCTTATTAGTGCAGAAACTCTTCAGTAAAGCTGGATGGAAAAATAAGACTAGGAAATAACTAATTTGTCCATGTTTCGGTTCTTTGCCTATACCCTTTTTCTGACATAATTTATTTAAGCAACGTATTTCTGACAGATTTAACTGCAGTTCTGATCCATACATTGTCAGTCCCCTTCACATTTTCCTTTTGTGGTTATTGTGTATCCCAAATCCATATAAATAGAAGATATTTGCCTCAACTGGCTTGCACACACAGCCTACAGTATGTAAAAAGTTAAGAGAAGTCAGGCTGTGCTGGTATCAGTGCTTTCTGGTCTCTGAACACAATTCCAAATGCACAAACCTATTTTTAGAATATGACATTCCTTTTTATTTATTTATTTATTTTTCTTTTTAAACTATCTATAACTTTCATTAAAAAGCCGTGATGTATATTACAGCCACACAGGGTTGAAAAAAAATAAAAATAGTGCATTAGCAGTGAAACAATAATCCTGCTGCCAAATGTACAAATATTCACTAATAACTGTTTCAGTCCTGCAGGCCCTGAGGAGTGCTTCATCTTATTCTTCTGGCCTGGTTTTTGACAGGGGGCTTCCCTTAAATCCATCCACCGCTCAGCTGTTCACAGCTCCCTGATTCATACCAGCCTGCTCTGCCTGCATGAGCACTGTGCTGGTTCCCGTGGCCAAGCTTTTGCAGCTGATGCTCTTCATCTCAGGAGGTCAACTGGGGCACCGGGAGGGAAAGTTATAGACAGATGGGCCCCCATGTCTGCTTTTCCTGAGGTGGTACCAGCTATGGTTTCTGATTACAGTCAAATAAATGCAGTGGATGCTCAGGTATACATGCAAATGCCGGGTGTTCCCCAGGTGAACCCAGCTGCAGCAGGAGACCACCATAAACTGCACTGCTGAGACCTAAAAAGAGCGTTTATGAAATTAATTGGGGCTTTCAAATAAAATGCATTTAATGTAAAACTGATAAATCCATTAAATGTATATTACGGCTGCAGTTGCTTTATTCAGGCAAAAGATTAATTTGTGGAACAGTTTGCTATTGCCTATGTAGTTATCAGTGAATAATGATCTGGTGGTTTCATGCCTGAATTCCAGGTAGATAATAAGAACAAAACAAAGGATTAATGCATTTTATCTACTTCTCTTCTATTTCTACTAGAGCGACCTCTTGGAAGGCTGCAGGAATGCAAATAAGGGCAAATAAACTGTTCTGATACTGCAACTCCTGCCTGGTTGTGTACGCGAAGGGCTGATGTTTGTAAAGCTGTGACTGCTGTGTTGCGTTAAGCACTGAGGAACTTTGCAAACACACCAAGTCCATCAATATGACCTCAAAGCACACATTTCCCAAGGTGCAACCTCCCAAAAAGGAGCCAGGAGTTCTAAAATCAAGTCTCCAGTTGAAACTCCACCATGCACCCCATTGCTCCCAACAGTGTTTTGCCTTTTTTGGGGGGGATCTGCAGTGTTCAGCTCCATTCAAAAGGATGTACTGTCCACGTCGGTGAACCCTCAACACATGCTCTTATTTTATCCATAAGTCAAGGGAGCAGCTGGGAGACATTGTGTTTTTTTTTTTCTTTTCTTTTCTTTTTTTCTTTTTTCTTTTCTTTGTTTGCTGCCCCATCTCTGACTTGGAGGGTCAAATCCATGGCAAGTTCATTTCTGGGCCAACTCTGCCAAATTATATGATGTGAATTAATGTCTACTAGAGCTTAGAACAGCAAACTCTGATTTAAGCTCTTAGGTTGAACTTGTCTACAATTGTTGAGGTGAAAGGCCAGTTCATAGCCATTAATTAACCTAATCCATCTCAATCTACTTTATTTTATACCTTTTAGGGTTTGTAACTCTAAGAAATATATTTAGATAAAGCAATGCAGTTAAAATCCAGGAACATTGCTAAAGAGACTCACCACCCGTCATTGGTTTATACTAGAGATCCCTTCAAGCATATTTTTAATGCAGCAAACTAATTTAATCATATATTTGTTACTTAGTCCCAACACACAGTTCAGTTTTCTATAAAATTGATTCACATAGGCATTCCATTAATGTCAGGGTTATTTTTGATTCTGACTTTTAGTCAGTTTGCAGTAATTTCATGAATAGGCACACATTATTGTCAGACTCCCCCTGTTTTTTCCTTCCACCTCCTCCCTTATTGTGGTTCTAGTGCTAAAGCACATGAAAATGAGGGAGTGAAATTACCTTGTGAAATATGAACCTAAACACGACCCCTAAGTACAGCTTTTGGGGACTGGTGTGTACAGAGCAGCAGGCAAAGAATATTCAGAAAGAGTAGCAAGGTTCAAGCTTTATCTAAAAGCATATGGGAATTTCTTAAGAGGATCTAATCTAAAAATAGGATTAAGACATATTACCAGATGTCTATCCCCCAAATATTCATTTTTAAACTGAAGATATTTAATGACTGAGTAATATTTAATAAGTTATTAGTTGACCGTAGAGGCTTCTGAAATTGAAATTCCTTGGAAATGTCTATCACGATAATAATTAATAAAGGTTTTAAACCAGCATCTTCATTGGAATGGTTTTCTGCCATATTATAGAAGACCATTTTTTAAAAGTATGGGCTGTTTTAGATTTTTTTTTTTAATAATACACAGAAAACAGAAAATCATATGTGCTGTAACACTGAAATGCCTAGGCGTAAGTGGAAATGACCAGAAAGTAATCAAAAATGGTTTGAAATTTTATTTGTAAGAGTGAGATAAGAATCTAGATATTTATCCATTTTTATCTGAATGTTTCTATCCTAGAAAACAGTCCAGAAGTGCAGAGCAACATGTGATGTTTAAGGAAGATGCTGTTAGTGTGTTTTGTATGGCTGTCTTGCAAGTGGCTCTTATGTTACAGGATACAGTCAGACAGCTCATTTAAGGTACAGCAGATCTTATTGATCTCAGCATCTATGAAAACCTGGAGCACATCTGAAAATAAACATTTCTCAAAGATTTAAGTTTTCTACAGACAGATAAATGAGGAGAAGCTGCAATAATGCTAGTAGAGGATTTCCAGTAGAGTCAGAAATGTGGGAGCATGCAGATAAACCCTGATCCACGTTTACTTTTGAATTTCTATCTCAAGTTTTCTTATGTATATCCACATTTGACCCTTGAGTTGTGGTTTATTTTTATTTTTATTTTTATTTTTATTTTTATTTTTATTTTTATTTTTCTGATAAAAGCCTGGATAAACCTGAAGGCTAGTCTCAGATGGAAGTTACCCACTTAGATTCACAATGTAGGCCAAAATCAGAGTTCTCCTGAGACACCTCTTAGCTAACTCTCATATAGACATGGTCTCTTAAGCTAAATCAAAAATACCATCCAAGTATGTTTCTTGTGGTATCTGGACATGTGTTTCACAGAGAAGAATATCTAAAAGATTTAATGACAGAGGTTTTTATTGGATTTCCTCCCCTCTTCCCCATCCTAATGAAAGTTTCTTTAAAAAGTCCCAGGTAGCTATAATTCAAATAAATAAATAAATAAATAAAATTAACCACTTTTAACCACTTTTATAATTCTTAGAATTCCTCCTGAAACAGAAGGCTTTGTGTACCCTCAATAAATTTGAGTTGCACCGTTTCCATCGCCTGGAGAAATTTGATCTCCTTTGGTGGGAAAAGAAATCTGTAGCCAGATAGAGAGGGAAGAGATTCTTGCCAGGGTGACAGAGACAAAAATGTTGGATTTGTGGAAAACCACAGAGCCCCTAATCATTTCCAGGGTGCCATCTATTGCCGTAGCTAAAGGGAAGCTCTGAGAAGAATGGTGATGGGAAGCTGAAGGAGCTGAGTTAGCCTTGTAGCAACACTTGGAAATTGTGCCCCCTCCTTCCTCCCCTTCAGACCTGTTGAAGGCTGGCACATAAAACATGAGGCACAGCAATGCCTAGGGGGGAAATTTAGCTGATTTGCTTTACGGTTGTTGTTTTGAGTCACTGATAAAGCCAAGCACTAGAGAATAGTTTGTTTGAAGTGTGTGCGTGCTCCATTCTGAGCAGGATGGCAATTATCAGCTTATACGCCAATCTGATAATCACAGCAGAGAATGACTGGCAAGTGTTATGTTGATATTTTGGCTGAGGGATAAAGAGGACCGTTTCTGCTTCCCCTTCATGTACCTGAAGTTTTGGCTTCAAGCGAACTTGGGAATCCAATACACATCCAGGTTTTTATTGTGCTTTATTGTGTTCTATTTTATTTTTTGTCCAGCCAGAATAATTAGTTATAGGGTAGAAAATACAGTGGAAACAAACATTCTTGGAGAGATCTTCCCATTCATTTTTTTTCCCTTCATCATCTGCCAGCTGCAGGCAGAATGCTCTCCACTTGGCTTCCCAGGCTGGAAGAGAAATTAAAAGATAAAGGGACAAAAAACTTTGCAGGGGGAAGAGGCAGCACCTCATGCCTGAAATATTGTTGTTTTCATTGGTGAAGGTAGAAGACATCAGCCTGGTACTGGACTGAATACAAACACTGCAAGTATGTTGTGAGGCTCGGTTCCCTAATAACCAGCAATACCATCTCCAAAACAGATTATCTAATAGGAAAAGTGAGCACTAGTCCAGCAATTAACGTGCTAGTCTGAACTTGATAGATGTAAATTTCAAATCCTCATTCTACAAAACCACTGTGCCATAAAGTTAGCTGCTTGAGACCAGATGAACAGTGATGCTTTTATGAACAGTAACAACAGATTCGTGTTGAAATTATAAATAGGAAATTTTGTAGGGATGGAAAATCATGCCTGATTTTCAATGTGGACCTGGCCTCTAGTCTCCTGTTACTTGTCTGAGTTCAAATAGCTGTTTTCCATATCAAAGCAGTGCTTTAGAGATAAATAAATTAAAGATTACACAAGTATTGCAGAGACAGAGACAGAAGTTCAGCATTTCAGAGTGCCAGGTCACATTAGAAAGACTGACTTATTCTCCCATGACCCAAACACTCATACCTATGTATATTTATGAAATATGTAGCAGATTATTTTTCTAGGCTACCTTAGACCACAATCAATGAGCTGAAATGTGGCCATTTGTACAGTATTTCAACTTTTATAGTTACCTGGAGAGTCAGAGAAGTTTTGCAAAGCGTATACTGCACAGTACATGGTTAAATGGCAGCTGCAACAACCACAGCGATATCACCTGCACACTGCAGAAGTTAGGGAAGGAAGAAATGTGATAATAACCTCTCATTCATTCTCAGCAAATTCTTTCTTGAGATGTTTCCCTCACCAGTCCTCATGAAGCTGCTCTGCTCCCCATTGAGCACTGCTCTGTGACAGAAATGGGTCCATTTGCTGTTCTGCAACCACCGATTCCTAATGAATTAGACTTCTTGCGTTACACATGAGTTGGATGGCCCACGCTGGGAAGGGGTGGTGAATTCTGACTGGGTTATTATTTTCTAAAGCAATCCCCTTCTCCAAGGTTAGCATGGGCGTGTACGTGTCTGCCTGTGTGCATGCTCAGAGGGTGATTCTGATCAAAGCTATCACTTCTTGGCCTGTGTCTTCACCCTGATGTAATTTTGTCATGACTAAGATAATGTTCTAGTATGGGTAATAAAAACACAGAATAAAAAAATCTTTATTTGTTCTCCAAATTCCATACGATTTTGCCTTACACATTCTTTACTCTGGCCCTCTTTTTTCCATGAGTTGCCAAACTAAAGTTTTGTACTGGGCCATTAAAGAAAAAGTGAAAACAAAACTTTTATTGACATGAACACTTTTTTTTTCCCCTCTCTGTCTTCACCATTGGGGCCTCAGCTAAAGTGACCTGAGGCTAAATAGGCTCTCAAAGAAAGCTTTCTTGCCAAAGAAATGTCATTGCTGTTAAACAGTACTAATGAATGCATAGATTTAGAACCTTATTTACATTGAAATTTGTTTAGTAAGCCAACTTAGGTCTGAAAATTGGGACAAACTGTTTCCTCAATAATTTAATAACTCCAAAGACCTCGTCCATTTGGTAAAAGCAGTCTCACCATCCACTTACAAATGCAAAGTCACGTTTCCCAAAATTGAATAAAATGCTAATAATACAGCAGATCCACAGATCAGCAAGTAAAGTGGCTTTTAGCTCTGAGTTCAGCTGGAGACAGAGTGAATAACAACAGTCAGCTTACTCTGTCCTAAGGAAAATGGTTTTATTCCATCAATTGCCTGTGTTTCAAGTGTTTTGAAGGGTTCACATTTATTTTCGTAACCTTGCTGGATTTGGCACCCTTGCCAGTAGTGCTGGAACTTTCAAATTGAGAGCTTTTCATTGAAACAGGCCAATTAACTCGCTCGGGTCACATTCCCTATATGAACTGCTTTTAATGGTGATCCGTACCACCCATTTTGTGGCAAACAGAAATCCATAAAGAAAAACAAATTCATTCCTTTCGGTGAGTGCTTCCCTGGGGAAGGCATATACCAGCTGGCTAACTAAATATGGGACACTTGAACAAATAAATAAAACATCCCTCCATTGCACACCTCCCCAAAAGATACTGTATATATTTTGTTGACACCATATACCTTGTATCTACATTTTAGGGATGAGCATTTCTGCAAAATCTGGTTTTGTTATTTTGACTGAGGTTGCCTTAATGCAGAGGCTTGAATCTTTGCCCAGATAGAAACTTGTCTACAGCTTAAAAAGTTTGGAGACTAGATTATAGCCTAGGTCCAAGGTAATTTACAATACAGTTTTCTGCTCTGTCCCATAGGGACAGAATTGATCTTTCTAAAATAAAGACAATAGTTGCCATCTAAGGCATAAGTTGGCAGGAGTACTGATTTGGGAATTTATTCTCAGTTGAAAGTTGAATACGCAACTCAATATATTATGAAATGTGCAGAGCCCTGTGAGACATAAAGCTACCTATGCATACTCTATATTCCACTGTGATAGAGCAGATATAAGAAACACTACCACAGAGAATTTGCGAGGCCAGACTTTGATGTCACAGCGAGCACAGTCCCCCATCATTCTGGAGCTTGTGCTTTTCCCATTGCACTATACTTATGCAGAATTTCAGTCCTGACATTTATTCACAGTCTTCTGCTACCATCACTTAAAATAGAGTTTTAAATGTAAATAAACAAATGCAGCCAGGCCATATGAACTCCTCTGCTGAATCTGGGGTAGTGAGGAAACAAGAGAAACACCAGTAATATCTAAACATTTTAGATATGTCTGAAAAATGATGTGATATTCCCATATAGCAAATATTGTGTTGAACATGGCAGGTCTCAGTCAAACTAAGAGCACCCAAACAAATCCACCTTTCTTCACTACAAACTATAAGGAAATAAATTTTTTTGAAGCTGAGCCTCTATCAGAATATGATATTACATGACACTGTAACCTTTTTCCCTCCAGAAAACCACCCTTTATGAATAAAACATAAGTGACCTTTAAAAACTTAGCAGTTGTACTAGGTGATTGCATATTAACAAGCTTTTTGAGGAACTAGGACAGGCACTGTACGTTTCAGTTAAGGACAGATAATAGAACTATTCAAATAATTTATTATTTTATACAATATAGGGAAATGTAAGAAAACTACCTCAACAAGAGTCTGCTTAAATTTTTGTAAGTATAATTTTATGTGACTCCCCCCATTCATCTAAATTATGCAGTCACTGCTAAATGAAAGACTTCCTTTTAAAGGACAAGCTCGATTCTCCTCTGCTTGAAGTTTCTGAACAGCTTTGGTTTGAGGCCACTTCATGGGATAAGTTGCAGTGATTACTAGGCATTTTTCAAAGGATGTCTAAGCCTTCTGTCCTTCCTTTGCCAAGATAAAGGGTTTGGAGACAAGACCTGAACTGATTTAAATCAGTGGAAATACTGGAACATCAAAGCATATAAAGCAATATATATGGGCAAAGAGGACTGAGTTTTGGCTGACTGTCTTGCTCTAAGAAAGGCTCTTGACTTTATTTGATCATGTCTACTGAAGCCAAGTGAAGAAGAGAGGGAGTAGGTTCACACCTAGGAGACCATTTCCATGAAAATGATCATGACATTTGTAAGTTTGCAAAATTACACTATATCACTTCTTGCATAGGTCTTCCTTCATTCCATCTGCTTTCAGTAATAGTTCTAGAGTCTAGTTATCCATGGTAGAAATGTAGGGTGCTATTCTGGTGTTCTCTACTGGTCCATCATATTGGATTATCTCCTTAATTATGCATTGAGTACATAGAGACCTGACAGACGAAAACAATAAATTGCTCAGCACTTTTTCTCAGCATATTTTTTCTACCTATCCTGTTGCATAGGATTCCTTCTTCTACTAAAGGGCATAATGGTCATATACCTCATACCATATAAGCTGTCAAGTCCCTGGTTTAATAATCATGAAATGATAGTAGTTATGAAGCATTTTAGCCATTGCAGAAATCCAAATGTTTATTTTAAAACACAATATCCATAGGGACACTCCCTCTAAATTTATCAGCAGGATTCCTGGAAAGCTAAATTCAAATGAAAAAGCTGATAAACCATGCCCCATTGTTTGTTTTCTTTGTATCATCTTAGCTATAATTGCCTTAGGGTGATTAGATGTTACTTCAACCTTTTGCTACATAAGCTTCTTCCTCTGAGTATTAAAACTATATCCAGGCACAGGAAAGAAAAAAATCACTGACATTCGTCATTTCAGTATTTAGGTTGTCTGAAAAGTTCCCAGGCAGGAGTCTTGGGTGTGTTGAGTGTGTCTTTCCCTAGTGCAGACAGAGCACATAGTGGTTTGTCCTTTGAGCCAGTAAGAGGAGTGAAAGGGAAAAAATATTCCACAAGGCCAACCTGATAGGTTTTCTCCAATGTGTCATTACTGTGTTTCAGAGCATCTGTGTTGCTGCCATATGAACTGGATAGGAACACAAAGTAATCAATTTCAGTTGAGAGCACTAATTTATCACCTTGCCATCTTTTATTGCAAGGTAGAGAATCTCTCTTTCTCTGTTTCTCTCCTACTTTCTAAATGCAAAATCAGGACAATAAAGAGCATCCCCACTCCCGCCCCCCTCCGGCCCCTCTTTTCTCCAGTTCTTCCCTCTGTCTATTTGTTTATAAGACCTTGCAATTAAAATAAGTATTCTAAGAAGCAGAAACGTACATAATCATACTCCATCTTTGCTTGTTGAAGGGCAAGAACCACACTGGTTCCCATTAGAAAATATACAGGAATACTCCAAACTTTAGCTACTTCTGTATTACTAAGAATCTCCTCTTAGCTGTTCACCTAACCATGCCAGCTAAAGACATCAAGTTCACTTTACTTCTTTCCTGTGAAAATGGAAAAACTTTTGTTTCATTGTCCTTGGCATAAATATGCTCTACTGAAACCAGAAAAAACAAATACCAGTACAACGGATGCGTACTTTGAGTGTCAGAAGCGGACTCCACTTTGCAACCTCCTACACAAGAAACTGAGAGAGGGCATGAAAGAAGGGCAGAACTTCCCCTAAGGGGATGTCTATATGGTCTCTTGCAGGTAGACATGAGCTGACTCTGTGTGACTCTGTATGACTGAAGATTACTTGAGCCATTGGACTGCAACACCACAAAGCCAAACCCGAGTGTGCTGTCAGCCACAGGTCCTTGTCTTCTTGCTTGCAGGTGCTCTAACTGTGGGTTTATCAAGCCCCTATCTGAATGCAAAAGACTCTGTAGGGTTCTGGTTAAGCCCTTGTTTTATGTATTCTTTGCAATCTCCAAAAGCACACAGTATAGTACAGAAAGAAGGAATTTCAAGTCCTTGAGTGTTTTGGGGGGATATGTCTCTCAAACCTGAGCTTCCCAACTCACCACCTATTTCTAATGCTGCTTTCCAATCATGTTTGCAGCACTCCCAAGAGTTTTTCTGGCCTTGAGTGAAGTGGGGTTGTCTCATCAAAACCAAGCAGATTTGGGGCACACAAATGTGCACAGATATTCTTTCATGACTCCTAGACGTATATAGACATATATCTACTATCTGCAGTTGCTGGGGGCAACCGGAAAATAGTGAAACACCTAATATCCCATCCTAGCTATCAAGCCTTTCCCTTACTTCATTTTTACAGTGCCTTTAAACACTATTTACCTAACACCCTATTAGCTAACAAGTTCTTTTTGCATTTACACACTTTTTACTTTCTTTGTTTGCTGTTGTTTCAGTCTTAGAACCTTTACAGTAAATGCTAAAGTCTTTCATCATCATTTTCCTCAGAAAAAAAAAAAAAAACCACCTTAGTTTATCCACACATGTGGTTATAAATGTATATATATATATATTCTAGGAACCTGACATTCCACTGCCATTCCCAATATATCTTTCTGGCCACCAATTTCCTAACCAAAAGCACATTACAGATCTGATGCTTTCCACGGCTTAGTAGCACATCAATAAACTAAAGATTATTGTGCTTTGTCAGGTTTTATTTTGTAACATTATGGGAAATTCTCTGCTGCTTTGGATGAGTGCATAAACTCTTATTGCTTGACAATTAACAGAACTAGTAATAGAAAATGCAATGTAATTTACCTTAGTACAAGGGATTTTGGTTAACAAGAATTAAACTATTGAACTCTCCTCTAGTAGGAGAAGGACATTGTCTCATTATGTGTGCAATTTTTTTGGTAGTTAAATAAATAAAAAAAGCCCATACACAACAGCAAGTGGGTGCTAGGCCTTGGCTGGATTTATTATGAAGGCTATGAGAAATTCTTCTTATGTGCTTGCTTTGGAACTGGACAAAATGATCTCTTTGCAAAATAAGCATGCCATAGCACTTTCTGTGATACAGATAGAGTTCACCCAAATAAATAATGTTGAAGGGGGAGTTCCTTTATATGCTGTGCAATTTCAATGTGCTGGAGAGTGGAGAGTTCTTCTTACTTCTGTTGCTGAATTAGGAAGGTCAGTATTCAATTCTCTCCCTCAGCAACTGCATACTATAAATGTCAAGGGGCTACCCCATTACTCTGAGGACCAGAGTCAATCTTTTCATGTTGATCTCCGAAAAAGTGGTTTGTGGTTTTTTGAGCATTCTGGTCTAGAAAGGTTTTTTTCTTTTTCCTTTTCCATTTTTTTTTTTCCTCCAGGAATAGGAAGGAAACTTTAAATCTAAGAACAATGATTTTAAGGTTGAATTTTTCCCTATCAGCTGGGAATATTCATAGAATCATATAGAATCATAGAATCATAGAATGGCTTGGGTTGAAAGGGACCTTAAGGATCATCTAGTTCCAAGCTCCCTGCCATGGTCAGGGATGCCACCCACTAGATCAGGTAGCCCAGGGCCTTGTCTAACCTGGAACATTTAGACCAGTTCAAAATGAAGAACATATAAATGAAGCCATAAGAGAAACGAGCTGAGGATTTGGATTTCAGGGCTGGCACTGAGGGTTCAAAGCACAGCCTCAGTTTCTGCATTGTTATTGTGAACCTGAACAAATCTATGGAGAATCTGCTTTGCGTAGACTCTGAGGATAGTGAGTTTTGCATTCACTGAGCATATCTAAAGAGGAGCCTCAGTAAGAAAATATACCACAGCACTGCAAGTTTTATCTGTCTCATGAACAAAATTTGATTTTTACATTTTAAAAGGTATACTTTGACCTGTTGTTACTTTCAGGCCAAAGAAATGATCTAATCAAATTTAAGGCCATAATAAGTAATTCTTTACAACCTCCTCATTTTGCATAGCTTCTTTATAGTAGGACTCATATCTGAGTCCTAAATGATTGAGGGGCAAAGGTTAGTGTCTCTCTGTGCCTCTCTGTCTGCCTATCCATCCCTTCGTGTTTCCAGCTTGGAATCGTGGATCATAGTGGATCATGGTACTTATAGTCAATTTTCCCTCATTAGCACTAAGTAAAAACTTGATTCAAATAAGAGGGTTAATTTTGTTCTGTAAGAAAATGAGGAGAAGGATATTTATTTAAGATATTGCATGCCTATTTCTTACCACATTTCAGTGGGTTTTGTATTCTCAATTTTGGAGGTAATTTAGATAATCCCAGACAAAGGTAAGAGTATTGGCCTTTCTTGTAGCCATAAGTGTGCCCATGGGTGAAAAAGTCAGAAAGGTTTCAACAACGGAGCAGCCCTGTTGAACACGTCCTTTTCTGGAGAGTTGGGTGTGTTTGAACAGCGGGCTTTGTAAGCAAAGCAATAATCACCTCACATAAACAGATAATGATGGATGTTATGGAATTGTGAATTGGGGTTTAAAATTGTGCCCTCTTGCCCTCAAACTTCCTTACACATACAAACAAAACAAAGCGGAGTTTGAGATGGAAGCATTAGACCGGGTTGGCTGAAAAGCTTTCCTCTTATTGGAGGGGTAAGCCTGTATCAGATAGTGTTGAAATCTCCTACTTGACCCTTGTCTAACCTTCAATCCAGAACGCACAAAGTAGGACAGAGCTAATCCCAGCAAGTAGGTTTAAGCAAACAGACCAACAATTTACTACCACTCCAAGAACGTCAGTTTCCAAACTTTCTATTCACTCACGGTTTTGAAAATAAGAGCCATATAAAGCAGAGATCTGTTGCAGGGAGTGTATGAAGCTCCACTTCAAACCCAGTGAAAGCCACCTTAGCCAGCACTGCACTAAACATCTGCGTTTCTCATGGTACACGTGGTAGAACATACATAACGCATGACTTCCAGAGTACAATACTGTAATTCTTCAAGTTTCCCTGCTCTTACCACTTACCTCAGGTCTCTGGTCAAGACATTTGCCATGACACATAGCATTTTATATGGCACAAATAAATAAAAAAAAATGCATAAAAACTGTGTGTTGGGGGGAGGGGTTATTGATATTAGTGTAGATTTTGTTTTTAAACAAGTGATTATGGAGTAATATTTTTAGGCTGGAAACCTCTCGGCCCTTCCTACATCACCTTGGAGTACCAAAGATGCAAGAGAAAAATTGAACAGTGACAATTCTTCAAACCTAGCTTGCCAATTGGGAAAGTTTGTTCATTTTCTCAAGGCCAGGCAGTACTGACTCTGGCTGGGTTGATCTGTTCCTGACTTTCCAGTTAGTTGTGACAATTTAAGTGGTCTCACCACATGGGAAAGGCACAAAGCAAATTGGGCAGGAAAGCATTATTCAAATTGGGTAGGAGTACAGGATCATACTCATTATGGAATAGACTCTGACCCTCAAATATTACTTTTGCACATCACACAGTTTCAGACCTTGAGGACTCCTCTTTTTTTTTTTTTTTCCCCCCTGTGGTTCTGAATATAAATTGTAACTTTGTGGCTGAGCTCAACGTTTAGGTTTATGGCTGCCAGACTCAATTCTTTGGGGAGTTTGGATCTGATTCCATTACAGGACATTGTGGCTTGGATTCACTTTTTATGCTTCTGATTTCCACTCAGACATTTTCATGATAGAGATTATGTACAATAAGCATTGACATGAACATGGAAAATTATGATGTCAGGGCTGTTTAAGAGGTGTTTATCTGTTATGAGGCAAACATGTCATTCCCTATATACTTTTTTCCTTGAGATTCTTCATTATAATTTTGCCCTACAAAAATCAACTAGAACTTTGTTAAATGGTTCATCAAGGCCAGAAACAATTCTGGCTAAGAGATTAACTACATTGAAAAGCAAAAGAAGTGCAAAACCAGCTGGCACTGCCATAAATTACTGGGGGAAAAAAATGTAGTTATGCAATTCTTTGTTTGCCTTTTTTTATAGTTTGTTCCAGCATGAGCATCTCTTTTTAAAGAGAGTGCTAGTGAAATACCACCAGCCTGAAGCAGAAACGAGGAGACTGTGAATGTTTCCCACTGAAATATACAGTGAGCTCATTAAAAATACAGTCAATTTTTTTAATAGTAAAATCATTTTAAGTTTGCTTATATGGTGCACATAAATCCGGAAGCCTGAATTATTGAGTGTTATTAAGCCTAATGCCTTGAAGCCTGCACTATTATTCCCTCTGCACTGTCAAAGGCAGTGCTGAGCTGCCCACAGTCACCAGAATGACACTTTCTCTGTCAAATGTGTGTGCTGAAGTCACTGTGCTCCTTTTTGAATCCCTCATCCTTTTCTCAGTCTTTCCCTGAGCTTTTCTGGGTAATGGAAATGAATGCCCAGCATTTGGAGGTGTGAGGTCAGATACTGAAGAAAAGAGGATCCCAGGAAAAAAAAAAAATAAAATAGGGAGTGAGGGTTGGGGATAAAAGCAAGTCTGTAAAAGAATGAGTGGAGTGTGGAGAGCCTGAGAGTTTGGATCTCCTCTTATCTGAATCCTTCTCCCACTCCACTTCATGTTGAATCTGCTCTCTTATCTGTTTCTCATTTTTGGTATGTGATTTTGTTGGCACTAGCAGGGATTTTTTTTCTCCTCTCATTCTGGAAGACATGCCAAAGAGTGCACAGAAAGCTCATATGATAATCTTTTAATGGTATATGTGAAAGCATGAGGAATTTAAAAGGAAGAAGGAACATACTTGCAATTAAAATCACATGCTCCATCCTGTAAATAGACTTTCACTGAAAGAGTCACATCTTGGGCACATGCTGCAGCAGTTCCTGCACATGGCTCTAACTGTCATGAAACTACTTGCTGGTAAAATATTTACACCTCCTCACGTTATATACAGAGGGCAAATCTCTGTGAAGCAATGGCAAGGGAGGGAACTCGGTGAACTAAAGTTCCCCTCTATCATTTAAACTCTTCATAGTACATGAAAGCCAAAATGTTCTTACCATTTGTCAGTTGCTAGATAAACTTAGTAGTGTCATGTCTGAATATGTGATGCAGTTTGTCAGCTCATGGTTGCATGGTGGTTGGTTAGACATTGGAATGGGTTGCCCAGGAAGACGGTGGAGTCACTGTCCCTGGGGGTGTTTAAGGAAAGGTCGGATGTGGTTTGGTTGGAAGTGGTTTAGTGGATAATATTGGTGGCAGGGAGATGGTTGAAACAGGTGATCTTGGAGGTCTTTTCCAACCTTAATGATTCTATTATTCAGTGATCTACCTACACATATGGATGCATCTCTGATTCCATTACCAGTCCTGCTGGTTCTGGCTTCAATCTGTAGCTGGGGACTGGAGCTGGAGTACATGCCCAGTATGCTTTAACAGCACAGCAGTTTTTAGCTGATGTAATAATTTGGAACCATTGTAATCACGTAGTTACAAGTGGTACCAGTACCATGGCCTCTTGTGGATCAGAACTTTCCATTCATTACTTCTATTCCAGACAAAAGACAAAGACATCAGCCCACTGGCATTTGTTGGTTTGAAAGCGATGTATTTATTTCTGTAAAAATGTGAGTTCTTCCTTCATGTAGCATTCACAGTAGTTTATTACCACTGTAGAAGATAGAGCAATAAGCACAAGTGCATTCCTGCAAGCTTCCCCATGTGCAAAAGCCCCCATGGGTTTGTTTCTCTAGGACTTCTCATAGTGACTGAATTGCTTTACAAATTGAGTTTCTTTTAAACATATTTCCATGAGTTTTGCTGTCAAAAGGCCTTCTCCTAGACCTAACACTCTGGAAATGCTTAATTTTGTTTGAAAATTAAAACAGTCATATGTAAACTTCTCATAACTGGGTTGAGTTTGTAAAGACATTATTTTTAAATGGTCATTGAGATTCATTACCAAATCATAGAATGTTATGGTTTATATTTGCCCCCAAACCTGAAGTATTTTGAAGCTTAACATTGTCCATATAACAGATGGTTAAAAGGATATTTTCTCACTCGTTTTATGAAGAATAGTAGGCTAGCTGAAGTAAGGTTTAGCATTATGGCTAAATAAGTTATTCTAACATGTTGTAGAGAGCATCAGGAATAACATCTCATACATCTTTCTTCACAATTAATTCATATCTTCTGTGTATTGGACACTTACGCCAAATTTTTGTGTCTCTGTCCTTCACTGAGATCTTTATCAATTGGAAACGTACACTGGTCTTGAAGCTTTAATGTTAAGCACATTTCCACAAGGAAGTATTGCTTTAACAAGGGTGGAAAATGCTCTCTTTAGAAGAGCAATTATCATTAAAGATTCATTATCAAAAGAATAGTTACCTAAAGCAGAAAAGTATGAACAGACCCACTGATTCATTCTCTTGACAAAGTGTGACAGCAATCCCAAGATGAATATATTTCAAAGACTAGTACAAATCTGGTCTGTCTGTCTATGCATATCTAATATGCCTATTGCTGTATTACCAGGCTGGGCACATCTTCAGCTGATGCCAACAGGCGAATACCTTTAATGATGAAATGACATGTTTTAAACTATGTCGAGACCTGCTTAAATATTTTGAACAACTGGTTGAATTTTCTCTTTGGATTCCTGTTCCAGGTCATCTTCTCAAAAGGGTTAATTATTTCACCAACTTCCTAGAACTGAAAGTGAGCCTGCAACTTCACACCATAAGCCCATGTGCTTTCAAACATTTTGAGATTCAGCCACTGTTAATCTGTAGGCACAAGTGGCACAAACTGTGATTTGCTTATCTCTTTGCCATGAATCATTTACATTCTCCTGCACAATTTAAAGCTCTCAGTCTAGAAATGACCCATGTTCACTTTGTTTATATTATTTTTTCATAGTTCATTCCAAAGCAGATTCAGAAGAGTCTATATATTCAGATTTATAGAGATCTTCAACTGAAGATGAAATGGAGATTCTGTTCTTTTGGAGTATATGTGTCTATACACACTAAACTGGTAATATGCAGACTCATGTGAATCATCTTTACATGATAAAACTGCCTAATTTTAGTAGAAATTGAATTCAGAAGACTGAATATTTATAAGTATTATTACATTAAGACACAATACACTTTTTAACATGAAAATAATAACAAAAAGAAAATCCACTTTGCCAGGAAAAACAATATAATGACAGTAACCAACTGTGTTGGCTTTTTCTCATGTCAGAGTTGGGTAGGAATGCCAGGACATATTATAAACTCCTTCACCAGTCATGAAACTCTCAACAAAATCATTTGTTGTTTGTTTAAATACAGATTTAATTAAATTTTCAGAATCTGGCCAGTTATCGGTAACTTTGGTCAGAATGAGAATCTTACGGAGATAGTTGTGTCTTTCCCATCTCTGCTGTTATATAAATGTTATTTTTGCTAGGATATCTTCCTTCACCCCCACCCCCCAAGCAGTTCAGAGACAATAAAACACCAGGAATCCCTGAAGAGTGGTAAAATGCTGACATGATTTAAGGAGGAAGACTCTGATAAGAAGATAAAAATCTAATAAACAGAGTCTGGAGGACCTTGGCAAGTCTCAGCTGCTTGCCAGTGTAAGCAAAGCCCCTCCCAAGGAAAACAAAGGGAACCTTAATCTCAAGGACATTCCACTCACAAGCCATCTGAAGGAGAAAGTCAAGGCCATGACCTCTGCAGTCTGAAGTTATGAGCATACTGACAAGAAAATATTTGACTTGGTTCAAGAAGCAAAATCAGTCATTGGATTTTTTAATATCTTTTTTCTTCAGTAAGAGACAAAATAATGCAGTGCCGTGTTATGTGTAAATGTGTAGATATACCCACCCCTTCTCACTGTTAAATGGAAGGGAAAATCACATGCACATGATACATGTTTATTTATTATTATTATTATTATTATTATTATTATTATTATTATTATGCAAGGTATATACATTGAATCAAATATCTACTCCCCAAGACTTCCCCAAAATAATTGTACATGACTGCTGTATTTTTGACCAGACAAGACACAATGTCAACAGATTAAAATGTTGCCTTTGTGTCTTATTGCATGTAACTTTAGGCCACTTAAAAGCTTCTAAAAGATAGCTAGGCTATAATTAGTTATAAGGAGTCTAAATTGGTTCAGATAAATCAAATGGAAACACAAAACGACATCTAAAAGCCAAAGTTTTCTCAGGCTGCAAAGATTCATTGTCTTCTTTGGTCACCATCTACTTACCCTTAACACTCACTCTTGTGCCCTTCCGTAGATGCTTCACTTGTTTTTAGCATCGGAAATGGAAACATCAGCAACATTCAGAAAGCAGGGTCCCCAGACTGCCCCACAACACTTTTCTGAAATTTCTGCTCTGATGCGAAAGGTTGGTAGGGTTTAGGCATTGAAGGCACATATAAGATGGTAGGAACTTCTCGGCTTTCTGGCAGGCATTGATTTTGTTCTTGGAAGTCATCATTTCTTGTTCAAGTGCAATTTTACAAAATACAAAATACAAAATATGATGTTTTCTGAAGCTGGCTCTCGAAATCAACATAGCTCCATCAAAACTCTCTTCTTTGCTATCTGTTGACATTTATTCCCAGGAATTTGTGTAAGCTTTCCTTATTTTGGAGGAAATTCTCCCCTAGCACAGAGGATTAGGACTTGGTATGTCACACTGCACTTGTTACAAGAAGATCTCCAGCTAAATATTTCATACAGATTTTTAATGCCCCATTTGTTTCCAGATGCTGGTAACTTTATTAAGGTTAATTGTACTGCCCTGAAACATGGCTATGAAGCATGTAATTCACACACATTGCTGTCACTCATTCACCCTTTTGGTTCCCTTACCAATGCCTAACAATGATTTCATCCCTGGATGGTGTAATCTACTGAGACCTGCTTTGCCAGTGTGGCCCAATGAAAGCATCTTGAAGTGTCAAATCACTAAGTTACTTATATCGTTAGATGTAAGTAACTCTTTGCCTCTTCAGAAAGGTTCCAGACTGACCCCTGCCCTTAGAAAAATAAATAATGCAATCTGTGAATAAGAAGAGTGGTTATTTTACCAGTGTTTCACTGGCAAAATAACAAATTAGGAATTTGAATTTCAAGCTACGGGGGAGTAAGTTGTACAACATAAAGAGAAGCAAGGATGATCTGTTGGAGAGATAAGCTTGACAAGCAGAATTTGGGTTCATTCTGGAACTAGGCTAGCATCCATCAGAAGTCTGAACTAATCTGAACTGAACCCTGCCCCTCCAATAACCTGCCTTGTTGTTGTGGCACCTGATGACATTTTCTGCCGTGTTGTGTAATGACTTAAGGGCTGTAATGGGTTGCATGCTGTTAAATGTCATCAAATGCCATGAATCATAAACAATCCTGGCTTCTAAACCAGAGATTAGGGATATTTATGAAGTTTAGTCTCAGTTTGGGTTTTCCAGACTCTTGAAGTTCAGAGAGTTCCTTTTATTCTCCCTCTCACTCTCTCCCTCTTTTATTTATTTATTTATTTTTATTTTATTGCGCAAACTGCATCCTTCTGCCGCGATTGACCCTGCTGCTAATATACCCAAACTGCAGAGCTTGATGTTAATCCAAAGGAGTTGAACGTCTGAGCTGATTGCCTGCTGAGAGCCACTGTAAAACTCCAAAGCATGACTGCAGATATTGAGATTAGATATTGGAAGATGAAAAAAAAAAAAAAAGAAAAGAAAAAAAAGGATTCAACTGTTTCTTCTCTGCAGAAGCATCAGGAAACAATCCCTATTATCCCACTTGTTAAGTGCAATTTCTGGTTTCCGAAACTTTGCAATGTTACAAAGCTTTTATTGATCCTAAAAGAATGAAATCAGATACAACAGCGAAGCCATAAAGCAGAAAGATAAAAGAGGAATAAAAGGGACAAGGCACTTACTGATGTTTGTTATAGTCTTAAATGGAATTAAGTACAAAAAAAAAGAAAAAAAAAAGAGAGAGAAAAAAAAAAGATAAGCACTAAAAAGTAGTGAGTGGGTGTAAAATCCAGATCAGGCTGTAACTGGCCATATGTATACTGATTCATATTGTCATGCTCATATAGGAAGATGTTCTATGGGACAGATCTCAAGATCATTTTTGTTTCACTTTACATTAATTTTCTGGAGAAAAGACTGAGGATTAAATTTATAATCAGTGCTGTATTGCTGTTCACCTATGGCTTTAGTGGAAGAGACAAGGGAATTACACACACAGACACAGACACAGACACACACACACGTTCTCCACTGCCACTAAATTGGTCATTCTATGTTGTAATATTTGATACTTGCACACGTGCCATAATGCTCCCATTTGGATTTGTTATCCCCATTCTTATTAGTAGTCCTTAGATAAAGATTGTCCATCTGTGAGTGACAGAGTTGTCATGTCTGTCTGGTCATCTGCTGCTGTTCAAGATAGATGCTCACAAGCTTTATCTGAAAGCTCTTTTTAACCAAATGATCAAAACTCTATGAAAACAAATAAACAAACAAAAACTGTTTAAACTGCTCTGTGCAAGATCTGATTTTGCCCAAACCTGATTCTTCACCCAGGGAACGAACCTTCTTATACATTTATTATGGCAAGCAGCACTGACACTGAACAAGTGTAAATATTCATTAATAATGACAAATCGTTCTGAATGCTGCACACAAGCAATAAAGGAAGGAGCTCCTACATAAATAAAAGAGCGGATGTGTCTGAATGTTTAAGACCTGGTATTTCCAAAGCACCTTAAGGAGGTGGATGTTCCAGTTTCAACTCCCTTGGACACTTTTGGAAATCCCATGTTTGGGCAAGTTATGAGCATCTGAAAGCATGTGCTTCATACCCCGGGTTAAAAGCAGACGGTTTGTGTTTATATGCTACTCTGCTGCTGAGCCGAGCTCTTAGAAACATAGGCAACCATCCATCCTTCTCCAACTCTCCCTCCCCAGCACTCCCCAAACTTGTATTAGGAGTTGAGGAAGAAGTCAGAGGTGGTTATTGTGCACAAATCATCTGCTGGCTGAAGTTTTTGGTGGCAGCCAAGAGAGAAGAAGGAAAAAAAATTAGAAAAATTTCAATTTCAGGACCATTATTATTTTCATTAATCATAAGAGGCGCTGTCACCCCTGTCCTTATTCTTTAGAGGGAGATCTATTATACGGTCCATTTAGTCCAAGCCATATTACCTCATATGTTTTCCTGGCTGACCAAATAAGACTTAAGAGATAAAACAATTTACTGTTCATTATGATCCGTGTCACTGGAATCAATCTATTAACCTACATTAACTGGATATGTGACGATAGCTCACATACACGCTTCTCCGATTTAAAAAAAAAAAAAAAAGGAAAGAGAATAAGGGAGGGGCTGCAAGGAGGGGGGTGGAAAGGGAGAGGGAGAGGAAAAGGGGAAAGGAAATCAAGGCCCATAAAGTGCAGCAGACGTATAATTTGCCAAGCGAATACAACTTCATTTTCAAGCGGCCACTGCTGCGCCCTCCACATCTTCACGCAGCCCCTGACCTGTGAAGAATTCTAACAAATTGGCTTCTATTGTGAAGCCAAAAGGTGCCATCAATGAAGGGACGGTTCGCTGGTCCTAAAGTATGATGGGAAATCGCAGGCTGGAATAAAGAGCTGCAGTTTTATGAAGTTAACCCGTTGAGGTTAAATCCAAGCAGGGAGGCTGGAGCCGACTCTTGCCCCTTCCGATGACTTAATCTGGAGAAGGATGATTTATTCTGACGTGTTGCCCATATGCAGGGGAACGTCCCTTGCCGAGCAAGGTAGAATTGTTTCTTTCCAGCATGCAGACGATGCAACTTCTGCTACGCTACAGAACATTCATTCCCTCCCTTTTGCTCTCTATGCTTGATAGATTGTAAGTGTCTAGCGGGAGGAAAGTGAATCAATAGGTGGTCTTCCTGATGCTCGTTTGCACAGCAAAATAACTTTTGAGTAAACAACCAGTGAGTTAAGGTAGTGCCAACTCTACAGAGCTCCATCAGCCTATTTACTCTGGATTTGCAAATGCTTATTAAGGGCCCACATAGGTACAGGTTCCTTCGACATGTGAGGTCCCGCTGGTGGCTGAGGACTAGGAGACTTTTCCTTCATGTTGACTGCCTCCATGCTTTTTGACCCAGCTGTGCCTGCACGCAGAAGCTGTGTGCACCTAGGACCTGGCAGGGACTCTGCCCTCCTGGGCTCCACACCTACAGGGGAGAGATGGGAATGGTGCTGGGACCATTTGCCAAGGGTTTTTAATCTGCTCTTTGCAATTATTAATATGGCAAGTACTAAAGTTCATATTGTTACTACAGCTGCTTTAATCGGGTACTGGAAGTAATTTGGTTGGAAACCAGCAGGTTGAGACATATCTCATTCACACTTGTGCTCTTCCCTTGAATTGGAGATACCTCACTCTTATGCAGGTATCAACCTTGTGTTACTCCACTTGTCCTTTACATATGGCCCTTATGACCTGAGCACTGGATTAGCAATGGAGCTGCTACTGTCCTGAGCTTTGCATGCTATCTCTGTCCTTGTGTAGGACACTAAAGTGTGGGCATGCACAACTGTGTAGATTCTCCAAAGACTTGGCCCAGTTCTAACTCTAGCAGGAATTATATCAAATTCGACTCTTTTTTTTTTTTTTTCCCCTAGAGATAAGGTGGGCTTTAATAGCAGTGACTAGCGGAGTACTATTCTCGTGTGTAACATCTGCCTTAACGATTTCTTCCAGCCCAGCAAATTGCAAATACATAGCTACAAGCCCAGTGCATAGTCCTGAACTTTTTTCCTCATTTTTCTGTAAAAATGGTAATGAAGGGCTGCAATGGCACTCACAGGGAGTGTAATGAATAGTAGAGAAAAATAATATTATGGTTGTGCCTCATAGTTTTTGTTCTATGCAGTAAGCCATCATGCTAGGAACTGGACTAACATTTTGCAGAGACTGTCACTGCCCCACTGTGCCTTCAGGCAAAAAAGAGACTGTAAATTAACAGTCTGAGGGAGAAGAAAGAGAAATAGACTTGCCAGAGGCCGCCCCAGGAACTAAGTGGTAGAGCCAGGGATAGAATCAAAGCCACCTGCTTTGCCCATTTGACCATATTTTCTTTAATCTTTTAAATGATCCATTCATTGCAAAATATATAAAACTAGATCATAACATCAGGGGTTCAGGGGAGGCTGTGAACATGGTCCTTATCCAGGTCTCATATTGGTTCTGTTTACCCATTCATACTGTGTTGGGTCGGACACTGGGCCATGGATCCAGCCTCTCAGTCATGTTCCCTTGTCAGCCATGTGCCTCCAGCACTTCAGATCTTCACTCCTCAGGTTTTCCACCTGCAGCATAAGGCTAAACATACTTTGTCCAAGGCAACAAAACAGTCCGAAGTACTTGGAAAACTGCAAGGTATGAAGTCCACTGGGGTCAAAAAAAAATCAGAATCACTGACACAGGGGCAGTTCCAGACACTTCTAAGAGAAAAGAAAGATTGTAGAGGTTACAGAAGCTATTTCTTTATTCTCATAGATACATTCTTCAGAAAAGTGAAAAAAATGTACTGAAAATCATTATTTATTCTTGACACTTTTGCAAAATCAGTACTAGTCCCTGTGGCGGAACAAACAGGGGAATAAATTTTCCAAGACTGTTAATACAAGACCATAATTCTTCAATTAAAAACAAAACAAAAGAAAACAAAACACCAGCAATATATAACTAAAAACAATAAGGCAAATCAACCTTATGGCTGTTCTATGGTGAGGAATTTTTAAGGGCAGAGCATGTAACACCTAATTAAAGGAACAGAATATTTTTCTCACCATAGGTAAAAATCAGTGATAAGTGAGTTAAACAGACAAGAGGAGTAGTGGAGCCACACATATTTCTCCTTGAGATGCTGGAGGCCTCAAGAAAAGCAAGGAAATTAATGTACTGGAGGTCTAGTCACAGTTGGTGAAGGAAATAAAAGTTGGGAGTGTATTAATGTCATGGTCCCAGACTTTATTCCCTCTCCAGAGCACACACCATTGCGACCTCAAAATCTGAAAATTAAACTGAAAGGAAATGTTTGTTCTTACAAAATAGCAATTCATTACCGAGAATGGAGATATTTAACCAATAAATGATTGCTTAATGGCCCATAGGACCTTTTCTGCAGCTACAAAAACACTGCATGTTGTTAAACAACCAAGAATATCTCTTGAAAATGCCATACTTACAAATAACATGAGGGATTATTTGCTGCCTGATGAATGTCCATAAACAGACACTCCCCAGGTGCCCTGGCATAACAGAGCACTGGGGATCAAGGTGGGGTGGAAGAGAGGAAGGGGGGAGTTCAGTTGGAAGAAAATGTGTCTGTCTCCTGTTACATGCCTCTGCAGTGACTTACAGCTCGCTCAGTCCGCCCATCTCTCTGCTGCCTTTTATCTTACAGTGGGCAACTCAGTGTTGAGTGAAGGGGAACAGAACCTGATACTTTCTCCAGAGTAAAGAAGTCCTTCTGGAAGAGGAATGTTGCCATGAGACTGTATTTTCAGGCCACCGCAGAAATGTTCTGATTGAACTTTTAATGGCTGTTGTAAAGTCTTTTCCTATTTTTTTCATGTGAAGTCCAAGTTTACCAGTAACCACAACAACCTCAGCTTTTCCTGCTGAGCAGAGAAGTGCTGAACATTAATCTGGGGCCTGGCTTTCTGCAAGTACTTCCAAACGGCGGTTGTGACTGAGCAGATGACAAGGTCTGCTGCTCAGTTCAGCATTATAGGATCCAGTACTTCTGCCTGGTCCCAGCCACCTCTGCTTAACCCTAGGCATTTCCAGCATGACAACTGCAGTAGGAATTAAGTTAACCCCTAATGCCATATGAACATGGAGACACAGAGCCTGGAGCAGTGACTGCACGTGTAACTCATCAGAGTCATTAACAGTGATATAAATGACTTGTGGCACTTGAAAATGAAGTCTGTGTGCAAGTGCGTATATACACATGTGTGTGTGCATAAACAAAACATCTGAGTTCAGAGCTTCCAGTGAGATGATTTTCACTTCTTGTTTGTCCCAGGACACTGTTAGAGGCTCCTAATTAGAAACATTTTCCTTCATTAGTATTCTCTTTCCCAGCCAATGCTGCCACAGATGAATATTAGTTTGTCATTAAGGCAACCAATCTTTGTTGCTCTCCCCACTGAAGAATTTAAGATGGGTAAATGTGGCCAAGAAACCAAACTGAAGGGACTGAAGATCCTGGTTTCTTCTTCAGCTGATTGGTAACATGGAGAGGTGGGCAAGGGCCTTGTGTGAACACAGAGGCCTACCCCTGGGAGGGCCTTGTGGGAACACAGAGGCCTACCCCTGGGAATGTCACTCTGTAGAATGACAGTTAAAGGGCTCAGCTTGGTTTTGTAAAGATCCAGTCAATCTAGGGAAATCAGTCGAATTATCTTTAATGCAATCAAAAAAAAAGTCTGTAACAGATAATTCACTAGGTGTACAATAATAACCAGATTTGAATAATACAACCAGATTTGACTACTACCAATTAAGTTAGTAATTATTTGGTTATTATTTCATTATAGGCAAACAGAATTTATGACTCTGATAATACAAGGAAGTTTTGAGTCCATTCTACTGCTCAAATATCCTCCCTTAGGTGGAGGACAGAAGAGCAAACAGCACGAAGTAAATAATAGCCATGCTGATAACTAGAAAGTGTTCAGATACAATGGTGACAAGGACAGTATGGGAACGTATACAGAACAGAAAATGGAATAAAAACTGTGGAGACATTTTTTTCATTGGAAAACACAGTAGTAGAAAAAGACACAAAAAGGTGGCAGTGAAGCTAGAAAAAAAAAAAAAAAGAAGCAGCGGGGTTATCACTGGGACAGGAACACTGTCAGATCAGTTGTACACCTTCAAACCAGGTTATGAAGGTGTATGGTAAAGAATTGGACAAGAATTTTTTCTATTGTAAAACGCACAAACCAACCGTTTGTTCCATGGGCACAGGGAGAAGAGATTAACCCTAAGTTCGGTAACTACACTGCCTCCTTTACTGCCTCATTCGGACCAATACTATAGTACTATAGTACAAAGAAAATGTTCCTTAATGAGCCCTATCTGCAACAACTGATGTGTGGTAACAGTCACCTGCTATAACAGACCTGAACCTTTGTTGCTACACATTTCTTCCCTTTTCCCCCTGCTATACTATTGAATTTCTAGTACAGAAAAAGCATGTAAGGCAAAGAAAAAGCTGTCTACTGTAAACTCTTTAGAGCAACCCCACAGGAGACATTTGAAGCTCCGATGAGGCATCAGATTCTCAATTACTGAGGTACACCTTTTAACATGCCCAGGAACTGACTTGCTGACATGCTCTGAAGAGTATATGACATGCCAAGGTCTTCTGGCATCAAGCCTAAATGTTTCTCCTTTTTGTGCTCAGGTCTTCCATTTGGCATCAGAAGATGTCATGGTGCCAATGTCAGTCCACCTGGATTGCAAACAATGCTTCCATTCAGTTCCCAGCATTTAATCAGTAACTAGTATCACTGTTATTTTCATTCAGGACTGTTTCCTTTAGCTCTAGCTCCAGGTGCCCTGATAACAAGGGAGCAGTCGATTTACTTCTTGCTGTAAGAACATACCATACAATATTCTCAGCAGCAACAGCACAAGGCAGATGGTTTGTAAGGCAGCTCCCATTTGTAGTGCCTGCCAATAACTTGAGCAGGCACTAAAGCGGATGCAACCAATTAGTAGACTTACCCACCTGCTGGCTGGACTTACAGACTATGCATCTTGGTTGCTGTTGCAGAACCTACTGGTCTCCTGGCCTAAAAGTTTTGGATATGAGTTAAAGGGAGTGCCCTGTCTCGTGGACTTTATTCTGGTGGAAAGACCATATTTTCTCTTTGTGCTTAGTTGTACTGCTGTATAGTCAAGCTTAAACTCTTTGCTTCTTTTATAAGGGCAAAGCTCTGATGCATCAACACTCAAGAAGGCTGAATGCTGGGGTATAATTTCAAATTTCCTGGGCTATAACTTCAAATTGGAATCAAAGATGACTTAGCATTTCAAACCTTCTGCAGACTCTTCAGGAAGGTCAGAAGGAAACAAAGAATTAGATATGTCCTTAGCATACTTTTCTGCTTTTAATAGAGCTATGCCAAGGCCTGAAATGTCCATCAGAAAGGAGGGTTAAGTTGTCTCCAGCTAACGAAGATGAAAAGAATAATTTAATGGAGGTGGGAGCCAGAATGCAGTGTAGGGATGAAAGGACGAGCAGTAACTGAGACTGAATTTAAACAACTCTGGAGAATAAAATGATCCTTTAAAAAAAAAAAAAAAAAAAAAAAGATAATTATGTCTTACAACAATTACCCTGGCTATGAAGCAAAATTAGCATAGTCCTTTCTAATTTAAATGTGTTGAAAGTGCCTGAGCATGACAGCAGAAAATTACAAGGTTTACGACACGGGCTTTGGTTAAAGTGATGGCAATCGGATTATTGTAGCTTTTTGTCTGTTGATAGTAATGATTGCAAAGTTACCTATAAATATTAACTGTTTAGTACTGGGAGACTTTTGGTTTAGATGGCTAAGATGTACTTCTAGACACTCCAAGCTGTAAAGTTCTTGCACAGAAAACACTTCCCATTATAAATCATATTTGGTTAATTCTGATTCATCAAGATATTATTCTAATATAATTCCTTGAACAGGAAGATCCTGGATTTTGATTTAAATCTACTTTTGAAATGATTATATCCATTTTATAACTACTTCATGCTTCTTCAGCTTCCTCATGAAGTGTGATAGTTCAAGGATATTTCAAACCTGGATTAAAAATATTTTTATTTATGGATTGAAAGAACCAAGTCTGACCATGTGGAGATGTTTCTTTTTGGTCACCTTGTAGGCAAACTGTGAAATTATTTATTTATTTATTTATTTTGTGGTATGTCTTCAGTTTTCCAGATCAAATCAATTCAGCTGAAGAGTTATTAAAAGAAATAAAAAACAGTGGTATATCATGATTTACTCTTATATAGTAGCATCAGTTTGATAGTGATAAAAAAAAAAAAAGTGAATAAGCTTACCTGGGTTTTGGCCCACACTGATGGTAGAGACATTAATAGTCTGTATTGTCCACATTTTGTCTGCATGAGTTTTACCTTCGCTACACTATTGATCATCGCTTTTTAGATTGGGTTCTCAAAGTAATAAAAGTGTTATAACCACCTTTTTTATACAAGACACCCTTTCTTTCCTCTCATCTATAACAGACAAAGCAATGCTGGGATAGAATCAGAGACTGGCAGGGCCTGCCTGCATGGTATGTCGTCAGCCATCCTCACACCATTCCATGGCATCCATAAGAAGGCATCAGTCATTGAAATGATCCAAACAGTTGACATAGACCAAATTTTGAAACTCTTCCTGTTTGTGCAGCACAAGAGGTGTGTAGGGGATGTGTTCATCTGACCAGGTGAGACTGGAATACTGCAGGATGATTTCCAGCAGCTATAAAACCACTGAGGCAAAAGACACCTTGGCTCAAAATGTCTCAGAACGCATGAAAGATTATAGCGGGGTAAGGTTAGACATGGAGTGAGGTGTAGAACTCTGCTCTGCTTTATCACTCTTCAAGTAGGATATTCTCTTTGGAAATGACTTGTCAGCTAATTGAGTTAGGGTCCTCTGTTAAAGGACTCCAGCCCATGACAGAATTGGGACAGATCCATCTGCAGAATCAGGAACAAGCAACTGCCTCATCCTAGCCCCATATTCGTGTGAGTTAAATCAAGCTGGGCTGATAGGGAACCAAAACTTGAGAGATTACAATTCTGCAAAAATGTTGTCTCACATGCACTGAGTTGGACTAGAAATATATTCTAGGCAAGACAAATGTGCAGCACAGGTTGTGACGCAAGCACACCTACAGCCCAATTGCGCCTTGCACCCTAAAGTTCATTCTACAGTTTCATAAATATTCTGTGGTGGAGTCTGTTCCTGCTGCATGTGAATTCAAACACCATGATTTATATTTGTACTAAGAAGGTCAGTTGCTCAAATACTTTCATTTATTAAATTAGCTCTGCAGTAAATTAAAATGAATTTTGTTAAACTACTTTACAACTTGGGAGGTTTAGAAAACAGAATTGAGATCAGCTGTTTCCTGTGGACTCTTATTTTCATAACCTCGCTGAATCTTCTCTGCTTGACTTGAGATATATCTATATGTTTATATATAGAGAGAAATAAATTTTAGTGTACACAAGACAAAAAACATGTATAGGTTAGAATTTAGTTTCAAGTATGAGTCTACTTGATTCATGCATAAACTGATTTGCTTTTTACATTTTTGGGTCTGACATTCAGATTAACTTGGGTTCCTCAGTTTCCGAGTTTACTAAAAGCTTTATTTTTTTTTTCCTTTTTCCTTTTTTCTTTTTTTTTCTTTTTTATTTTATTTTATTTTTTCTTAGTAGGATTCTGGGAAAGAAATTCCATGCTATTGAAATGTTGGCTTATTAAATTAATGTAATTACATAAAGAAGCTGTGTTATATTTTGAATAGATCTTTGACAAGATGCTTTGCTCTGAATACTAAAAAGAATTCGGTTTTCCTGTATGTCTGATTCAAATGATTATCAAAGGCATTTATTTTTTGTAAGTGACATGTTGTTAAATATGTTAATTTCCTAGAAGCACAGTGTAAGAAGAGCAAGAGCAGCTGTGTAGGACAGTGAGCTTAAAAATAACAAGGCTGAGCTCTTCTTGGGGATTAATGTGGTCCAACGGGTAGGCAAGTAGCCTACGATTCCAGACACCTGGGTTCTGCTCCGAAATCTGCTACTGACCTACTATTTTCTATTGAGCAAATCATTTTACCCTTTGCTTTTCTCTTCCTATCTACAAAACAACCAGGATATTTGCCATAGAAACTGTTCTATATCATTATAGTACAATAGGGTTTGATATGTGGGAATGCCTGAGTAGTGAAAACTTAGTATTATGCAGAGGTTATCAAAGCCTGCTAGAGCCCTTATATGTGAGGAAGAAGTAGGAAGCCCAACTGCATCTTGATTGAGTTGGATGTTAGACCTCAAAGGTTTGACAGATATAGCAATGTTGGACATGTGCTTTATATAAATAAATTGTTTCAGCTTGCATAGTAGTTCCATTTAATGTGTGGTGATGATGGGCAGGACTATTTAATTGGAATTATAATTGATTTTGATATTACACACATAAGTGAAGGATATATGCTGCAAATGTGGATGTTCCTTGGGATTGCAGAAGCAAAAGACTTGATAAATGACTTGCTTCGTCAGTCCCTTTCTCCAATTGTCTGTCAGTGTGTCTTGAAGATCCTTCTCTAATTCCACTGTAAATATCCTAAACATGAAGACTTCTTCAGCTTCCTCTTGGATGCTAACTCATATTTTCATTCATCTTGTGTTCAGAAATGGTTTTACAGTGATCCATTTCCCCATTTCCTCATCTCCAAGCTTCTCATCCCTTTTCACCAGGTTTTGTTCTGTTAATGCCCTGAGCGTGGGTTATCAAGCAGCTGTTCCTTTTTGGTACCCAGAACCTCAGGCAGAACATTGATGCACTCTTTCTAATTTGGACACTGAGTTCTCTCAGTAGTGGAAAGCATTTCTGCCCTTTTAGGAAGTATTCTATTTCTTCCTAGGTTGGGTCACTTTGCTTGAAAAATCAACAGCAAAACATCAGTAGCCATCAGGATGAGGTCCTCACTAAGATAATTCATGTAAAGCCCAATATTCTTTCACATTGAGACCTTTTTACAGAACCCTGAAAATGGAAAGGAAAAAGAATAATCTCTGAAAGGATGTAAATGTGACTATCCCCTCTTTAAAAGTCCCTTTATAATACCAGACTGTTATATACATATCTCTGTGTAAATGACACTCAAGACAGTAAAATTTTCAGATAGTTTTGCTGTTTGAATATCTGCCTGAAAGCTGCACGAGGAATCCAGAAACAAAATTAACAAGAAGAGGAAAAGGGATTTCCCTCTTAGTAAGAATAATTAAAGCATGAAAGAACTTTCTAGGGATCCAAAGCCAAATTACTGGGAAACACATTCTGAGGGTGATTTTTGTTTCAGTTTCTGTTCCTTTTATCACTGAGTTTTATGTTTGCACTTATTTAAGCTGTCTGGGAAAAGAGGCTGTACATAAAAGACGATTAGTTTTTAAAGCACTCCAGGGTTGGTTTCAGGGAGAGTTCTTTGTTTTGTTTTGCTTTAACTTGTTGTTGGTGGGGTTGTTGTTTTTTCCCCCTCTTAGATAGAAGACATAAACTGTAGCTCTTAAATAGATGAATGTTGAGAATAAAATTACCAAAGACTTCTTTTTAGAAGGGAAGGCAAAACAAGAAAAGAACAAGGAAAAACCATCCGTGGCCTATAGCAGTCACTCAATGATGCTGAAATACCAGGCTAAATTCTCAGTGGGTGGAAATCAATACACCTCTGGTGAAGTCCATGAAGCAACATCACTGCACAAACTGAGTGTCTGATAGCTACATATATATTTTATCTATCTGTATGCAGCATTAAAAAAAAAAAAAAAGAAAATATAAAAGCATTCTTGAAAGTGAATGAAGTTGATTCTTAAAAAAAGTGGGTTTTAGATGTTGAATATTTATTATGCTGATAAAAGGACCCTGATTTCCTGCATATAGCTGCCACAAATAAAAAAAGGGGGGGGGAGGAAGAAAAAAAAGGAAAAAAAAAAAGAAAAAGAAAAAAAAGAAAGGCACATCTTAAAAGGGAAGCAATGAGCAGAAACTGACCTTTCTGTGAGCAAGCAGATGAGAGAAGGTATTTGGCTAATCCCAGCTGTCGCTGATTGGTCAGACAGAACCGTGTTGAAAATGTCTCCATCTGGGCTAATCTGCTCTCAGTTGGATGAGCTGAGGCCTTCAGAGTTAACCTGACATTTAACAATAATTACCCTTTTGGATGACCCCAGCCCAATCTCCTGCTCTCTTAGAAATCTCTCTTTTTTGTGCGTGCTCCCAAACCCCTTGGCTCTTGTGTTAGAGATAGCTGAAGAGTGATAATACGATAATCAGATATACTATACACACATGCACACATGCACACATGCATATGCACTTGCAAACATACACACGTGTGCACAGAAACATATTTAAAATGTCGCTCCTCAGCATGTAGTGCTTGATCGCTTCTGCACAGTTTATCGGATTCTTGTGTCATGCAGGATGGGAGATATTTTAAAAATCAAAATAATTAAAAAAAAATAAATAAGAGTAGTCATGCTTACTTGCTAACCTTTGTGTGAAAGCTCTAAGTTTCTTTCTGGCACTTGGATGTCTCTTATCTATGGTGAGGAGAAATGGTGCATGGAAATAGGTTCAGATAGAAAAGAAGAGTTCAGAGGTCACAAAGGCTAACCGTAGATGAAATGTGGCTATTTCTTTTTACCTGAGGCTGGCTTCATCTTTTCTCTGAAAGGTCACTGTGATAAAACAAAAACACATCTCAGGAGAGGAATCATTTATCTCTGGTCAGGTTCTCCTCTCCATTCTGTTACTTTATTTATTTTTCTCATCTTTTGTGGTCAGATTTCTCCAAGTGTCACCTCCTTCCTGACTGAAGTTCAATGCTGGTTTTGGGTGTTGGTAGAAGTTTGGCCTCATTACACATATTGTGTCTGTTTTAGTTGGAAATCACGTCTAGAAACTTGGATGATTCCCCAAATCACATTAATCGGTTGGTGATGAGCTGAAAAGTTTGAGAAAATAGCTGTGCTAATGGAAAAAGAACAAGGACAAGTCTATATGATAGGAAGCTCATTTCCAGTATTTGATTTATTTCATATCTCCGTTGCGACCATACATAAATCTTACCTCTACCTCAGTTTCTTTATTTGTCCAACTAAGATCATAACAGTCATTTCACAAAAGGGCTGTGAGATTAAAGCACCTTGACGTTCTTAAATAGAAGACAATTAAGAAGAACTATATATCTATACATGGTATATCCTCTTACATCTTGGGTGGCTTCCAATAACCAGCCTTAATTACAATAATTATGCCTCTGGTTACTACCAGAAGCTGCGAGTGAAGTGAAAGAAATCAGAAAAAAAAAATGTTTAACCAATGCCCTAAGCAAAAATTCTTTATGAAAGCCTTATTTTCTCAATTTCTAAGCAGTTCTCAGCTGGAAATTCAGGTCCAGGTTTCTGTCTTGTCTTTGGACTACTTCATCAGCAAACAAAATTTGCATTTGGAATTGGGGTTACAGGTGAGGATTTTTTTGTTTGTTTGTTTCAATTATTTACTGATAAGCTCTTCATTTTGTATTCATTTCTTATCCAGAAGAAAGATCCTATGGTGCTTATGGTTAAAGTTCCTTTGACTGTGAAATGGCTGTGAATTATCTGACCTGCAAGTGAAATCCAGTTCTGAATATTTCCATGACCCAAGCAAACAGTCCATTTCACAGAGCATAGTTCAAATAGCCACCACTTGGTGAAGTCTCTGCTTATGCTTTTGCCAACCAAGCAAACTAAGGCTGTTTACCTGCCCCATGCCCTTTGCTGTCTGCAGTGCCATGTGGATAAGCACAAGTTCAGAGACCATCAATCTGAGATTTTAACAGTTTATACATGTGAGGGTTCCAGTAATTTTCTGGAGTCTCCAGATTGATTTGGTTGTGAGATCATCTTTTTTTATACTTCATTGTAGCTTGTTGTCTTTCCATGGGTATTCAAAAGGGTATGTGGTATGGAATTCTTACCTTGTGAGTAACTCATTAGGAATAGCAATTCATATTCTATTTTCCTCTATGTTCCAAAATAAAAACTATGTCATAGACTGTTGCCCCCTGAAATCGGTCATAAGTTTTCCTTTCATATGTGATAAAACAACTCATTTTGTGGAGCTCTGATTGCTCTCTCAGCTCTTCGTATATTGTCTTAGAGCAGGACATGCTTCGCCTCTTGGAGAAAAGAGCAATTTTCCAATCCCCAAAAGAAGAATGAGTCTCTAAAAAGTATTCAAAAATTCCTGTAGTTCTTCTGGATGAAGATGCTGCCTACTATAACAGTCTGTGCTACAAACTTTCTAGAAATCTCTAGGTCCTCTTTAAAAGGACAAAAGCTTAGTTTAGTTTAGTTTAGTTTTTCTTTCATCTTTTATGTTTATTCTTGGCTGCAGCTGCTGCTGTTATGCCCTTTGACATGCTGAGGTCCAACATTTTTTGCGCCCTTGTCCCCTACACTGTTATATCACAGATGAACTTTCTACAGAAGAGATTGTGCTAGATTTGGGAGGTATGAAACAATGTGAAATATGGGCATCCTCTCACCTGTATATTTGATTTGTTCTACAAAGTAGTTTAACATAAAACCCAGTCAATGTTTTCTACCCTTATCCTCAGGACCAAGGTCCAATTAATTTCTGTGGTGGATGAACAGAATGTCAAAATGCTCAGTTCTGGATTAACTGCACAAGCTAGAAGAAGCTTCGTTACTTTGCTGAAGGTGAAGAAACAACTAACCGTTCCAGCAAAATCAAGAGATACAAAATCTTTTCCTCAGTGATGAGAAAGCGTGCAAGTTTAATTTCCACCAGGTACTATTTAACTGACAAGAAGACAAGTCCTCAGTGTTCTTGAGCCATAGTAAATTGTTGTTAAATAGTCTCATCCATATCTGATAAACCAGCTCTTGCCCTTATAAGCAAAGGTAAATATTCTACAATAATTAGGGTTCAGTGGGAATAGTCTAAGAACCAAGAGATCCTATTTAAGGTGTGTCCATTTTGATTCTTACAGTTTATGTACCTGTCCTTTAGGCTGTCTTTGGAAGATGTCATCAATTATTACACAGTAAAGAACACACAGTCAGAGGTGCATGGACACTGAATGCATAAGTAGACTCTCTTCTTTATTCATAGTAGGTAGTGCTTTATGCCTTGAATAAACCAATGAAGGGAATGAGATGAGAAAGTTTTGTTTGACATAAGTAAGAAGATTACAATTTAGCCCTTTGATATAACATCAAGGACAAAACTGGCTGCCTTATTCTCAGTGAATGACAGGGTTTTGACAGTACCTCAGTTTCACAGGGGAAATTTCTAACCCTTGTGAGCAAGGGTGTGGGGGTGGTATCCAGACCAAACATGTATCACTCATTCCTCACAGCAACAGAAGCTCACCATGGCTTTTTTTAGTTAGGTGATGTCAGTGTTGGCTTTTATTAATTCACATGATTGCCACATCTGAAATAGAATGATAATATCAGTGATACGTAGTAGTGGATTGGCTCCTTTAAGTGTTTACCTCTTTGTTGTACAGGAGCTATATCCCTTGACAGTGTAATTGAACCAATGTTTTGCTTCAGCTGATTTCCATCCACAAACTGTTTTGGAGTTCAGAGAAGAGATCACCTTAAACCATTGAATTCTCCACTTTCACAGTCAATTAGTGATGGCTGCCAATATGGAGGAGGGCAAGGGATATGGGCTGCCCTTGAGAAAATGTCATACTATGCTGATGTCATAAAATAATAATACTACATACTAGGCGTCATTACTTTTGCTAGTACATAAAGGCAGCCGAGCACTAGAGCTTCTTGGCTGTACTGTTTACATAGGCTGGGTCAGGTAAAAGTGTGCTGCTAGAAATGCAAGTGGAACAGCCTGTGCCATTTGGACAAACTGAAATCTAATACCACAAGGTTAGAGTTTACAGTGTTAGTCTTCCTATTATCCAGTCCTTATTCTCAGCCTGTGCAAATTGGACCAACTGCTTTGAAATCAATAGAGCGACGTGGATGAATGGTGCTTTCTCATTTTATACCCTGCAAGAATCTGGCCAACCATTCCTCTATACGTCATTCAAACGTAGCTATATAAAACCTACTAATAGTCTATTGAGCTCTGAACCTTATAGAAGCCTGTGTATTCCAAAACCCTTAGGAAAAACTGCCTAACCATCATCATGCAGGCAATAATTAAGCCCAGTAATATTCGGCAGACAGAACCTTAAACACAAAATTCTCCATACAGAATTTTCTAGCTATCCTCCATGTAGGACAAAAAATGTAAACTATTGTCTGACCCTTGCCTCTATGCTATTTTTTTTCTCCAACATGATCAAACTAATTAGCTAGATCATACTCCAACACCTATTTAGCTGCAGAGGGAAAATACGTATTTTAGTAAAGGCAAAGAACTGTCTGTACGCAGACAGACAGTAAACGTATATCGGTTTCCTCACTCCTCTTTATTTTTTTTTTCCTTTTGGTTTAAGTCACCCAGACCTTGTCTCTTCAGTAATGTCATAATCAGCAAGCTGAAGGCAAGGCTGCTGATAATTGTTCTTTATGTTGCTCTTTGTTTAGTATCTGATTCAATACATCTGCGTGGACACCATTCCATCACCTTCTTAGTAACAGAGGTGAAAAAAATCAATGGCAATCAGATTACCTTGTTAACAGAAAGGCTAAAGGGCTAGTGTGTTAAGTTCACAGTGCATCACCTTTCATTTAAAACATCTCACTTGTGGGGCTTGTGTTTTATTTTTTTATTATTTACCCTTTATTATTATTTATAGCACCAAGAGTTCTGTGGTATGCCTTGATATAATTGCATTAGTGTTCCCCTAGGTTAGACTGGACAGCTGTGACATCTTTTTTGAGAGATTCAGTGTTAGTTCTGATAAGGCAACTCTTTCTGCAGGTCCTTGTTTCACACAGGGTTCATACCAAAATTCAGGCAAGTTTGAACATCTTGTATAATTGTGTGGGGGTATTTTTCCTGTTCACTCTCTTGCTTTCCCCTCATTCTCTGAGAACAGTCAGTGTGACTTACAAGATATGCTGGATAGAATGTCCATAGCACAGCACCAGCTTGTACTGAAGAAACCTAGAGATATTTAGCAAAAAGGAGGGGAGATAAAGAAAGCAGGAAACAATCCTAGTAGCCTGTGATTCCCTGAGCATCCTACTATTAGGATTTAGGTATCTGACTGCAATCTGGACTAAAGAATCATTCTGATAATCTATAATACATAAAGTTGCTGTGACCATTTTAAATGACTGAAAAGATTTATTAGAACCATTCTTCTGACTAGACATAGTTTGCATGACCACCTTATGCTTTCCTATATAAATCTGTTATATTCCTCCCTTCACCTCCGAGTCCTTTCTTATCACTGCTGGAAAATACCAGCAAGAGCTATGTCTGAATCAGCCAGGTCTCTGCCATGAACAAAACAATTCCCGTTTATCTGCTGAAGACTTTGGTCAGTTAAATCTCGTGGAATCCTTCCTGAGAGATATAGTGCTGCACAAACTTTATTAATCAGGCTGGGATATCACAATTTGTTATCATAAATATGAATGAGCAGGGAGTGTCTCCTACAAAGAGCTACCATCTTTATAACTGTTATCTATTATATGAGTCATTCTCATCAGCGAAGGGACATTTTAGAGTGGTTTGGAATTAGACTTTTTAATGACACTGACTTTTCCAGAGTTTGAATAACAAAGCCTCCAGTCTTGTATCTGTTATTTCATCTCTCTTCTGCAGCTAAAGTTGTGCTTAGGCAGGTACGTGGTGTACATCAGTGGGCAAGGAATTATGTCCAGCAAAATCCCTGAGGGAAAACAAGAGGCAGGACAAAGGGGAAAAAAAAATGCTGATTAAATTCAACAGGATCTTTATTTTTCATTCCTTGAAAAATGTTGTTCAAGTATCTTTTAGCTCTAACTGAATTCCAGGTCGAATTGCATGTAACTATTAGAGACCTCTTCACCACAGATTCCCACAGCTAAAGTCATTTCAATTAATTAAGTGTTGCAGGGGTTAGTAACGACTTTAAGTTGAGGAATGAAATTACTTTAAGAGGTGGCAAATTCCTTGTGTGTTTTCTCCTCCTTCATTTGGATTATGGCTGTCAAAAGTGGAATTGTGTCAATGGATTAAAAGGAACCACATATGTAACAGGCTCTGGTTGAAACGCAGTCCTTTGTTTCTAAGGAAAGACAAAAATGGAAAGTAATTCAAAACTAGATGAGGTAAAACATTTGTTTCTGCAAGATATGGGAGTGGTATAAGTCTGCAAAA
Source organism: Anser cygnoides (assembly GCF_040182565.1). Classification (NCBI taxonomy): domain Eukaryota; kingdom Metazoa; phylum Chordata; class Aves; order Anseriformes; family Anatidae; genus Anser; species Anser cygnoides. Next base: position 5,692,852 of record NC_089883.1, read on the forward strand.
CACATAGAATATCATTCAACTAATTACTCATATCAAAAATGGTAAGAGGAAATCCAGACCAATCAGACGTTTGGAAGTGATGAGTGATTTTGGATAGCTAGTACCGGGGAACTTCTCAACAGGATCCCAAACCAGTGGTGTTTATTGAGTCCCAGCTCCAATTTCCCTAGCATTTCTCCATTCATGAGTGTCGAAGACCTGAGATATGGTCCCCACCAAGATGAACATGCTGTTAACCTGGCAAACAGCATACACCCAGACAGCTTCAGTGCACAACTCCTCAAGCAGACAGCAGAGGATTTATGGCCCTGGCCTGCTCCAGCCTCCCAGTAATTACCCCTGCAACCCTACACCCTGACATTTCCTGGTCAGGCAATGAGCTACCCATTGGTTGCAAATAAGGAGGTCTATTTTGTACCCAGAGCTCTCAACTGGAAAAAATTACAACGCTGGTGGGATTTCAAGTTCTGTGGCTGTGCAGAGTGGTAAGAATTTCTTGGTCTGAAGAAGAGCACGGCACAGAGGAGAAGTAGAGATGGGAGGAGGGAGGCAGAAGGAGGGAACACAAATGAAAGCAAGAAAAGCTCTGATCCTGCAAATATGAACCTGCGTGGCTATGAAGAGCTGCCTGTGCTGGTCTCTGTGTAGGGTCAGAATCCCACTTCTGGTGAATGGGAGGAATGGGGATCCTTTGCTGTATAAAGCAGAATAACTCTTCAAGAAATTACTAGCACATTACATGGTACTTCTGCAATTGATATGGAATTTCACACTTGTGATACCCATTATACAATAACCAAAGACAAAAGCAAGGCATTTAGGATAGATCTATAGAGGCAGCAATATCTAAGCTTTACACATTTTCTTAACCTTTTTCATAGAATAAACTTCTTTGTGAAGCACTGAGCATCTTTAGGAGCCTATAGAGAAACACAGAGTGAATAAAAGATGCCCTTACTCTTCCACAAAACAGTCTTTCAAGGACAGAGTTGGTTTCTCTATTAATGAAGCTTTGGAAAGAACTTAGGATTTATAAAGCATCCTGATGAAGAAAGCAGCACTGTCCACAGGACTCTGATTTTCTGGCTCAGGGAACCAGGCCCTCCAGAGGCCCTGAACACCTCCTGCCAAAAACCTAGAACAAAGAGAGAGGTTTCTGTGTGAAATCATTCTCTTCCCCCCACTTCGTACATAACAAGATACAGCCTTGCAATAGAGAAGTGAAAGCTTAAGTATTTTACTAATTAGCACAAACTACATCAACCTGGCAGGTTTGTGTAATGTGGGAGCCTCAGCTCACAGGTGGCTTGTATTTCTGGTTACACTAGATGAGATATATTGAGTGCTGAAGGTGCTAGCTGAATTCTTTCTTTTGTTCTGATAGTGTTATTAGCTAGGGAGCTGGAAGCAAAGCAATAGGGCTTATGGTGAAAGGAAGATGGAAAAGTTGCTGGGATAGAGAAGCCAAAGCTGGATGAGGATTCTCTTAAAAGGTTTGTGTTAGAGTAACTTGTTTAGCTAGGAGACTGAAAATAAGCAGCTCTTGTAGAAGGAGAATGTGGCTGTGGGACTAGGCTCTCTGAACAGCACTGTAGCCTTAGCTATAGCATTACTTTCAATAGGGCAACTCAGCAGGGGAAGGAAGAGGCTTGGTGCTCTCCATTGAGATGCATATACCAACATAATATCAAGAGGAGGTTTATAACTGTTGTTGGATGAGTCTGAACTATGCTTACTTGAGAGATAGTTCTGGTGCTACTGGATGGAGAAGAATGGTGGAGATGAAGACCATAGTATCTTTCTATTTGGTCTTCTGCCCTTCATGTTCGAGGACTGTAAGGGCTGGACAGCCCTAGTCACTGCAACAGCTGCTTCTAGACTTGATGCCCAGCTGAGTCCTGTCCTCACTTACACAACTGCATTTTAGTTTTTTTTGAGATTTAGTTTGTTATTAAGGCCATGTGTTTTTCATAACTATGATTTTTGCTAGAACCCATGAGTATTAGGGACTTTTTGTTGACAATAATGGAAAATTCCTGTTGAGCAAGATTCAACTATGAACTGCTGTTAACTTAACTCCATATATCTTCAAGGGTGTGGAGAAGGAGGCTTTTAAATACTTCTAAATAGTTCATTTAAAAAGCTTTTTTACATTTTTTTCTCATTACAACTTGATATTAAACTAAATAGTTTCATGAAGCCTTTTTTTCTTCAAGTTAGAATTAATCACTTTGATGACAAGGCTGCAAATTTTATATTTTTGGAAATGACAAAAAGTCAAATATATTTACTCGGGGGAAAAAAAAAAACAAAACAAACAAACAAAAAAATAAAGTAAAACCAAACCCATACGTTTAAAACAGAAAAGGGTTGGGGAATGTATATTTGAAACATGATAAAAATTCAATCAACTTATAGGCTAAGGTTTTAATACAATACATCTGATTCAGTCAGGGAGAAAAGAGAAAGCAATCTCTTGACGTTTCTGTGTGTTCTCCAACAGAAGACAGGAGATGGACTTGATGCCAGGAACCAGACTCAATGATCCTTATGGGTCCCTTCCAACTTTGGAATTCCAATTGCTGTGGAATTTCAGTAGTCGGTGATGTGCAAGGTAGGAAAAACTTTCTTTTTTTCAACTTTGTTGCAATAGAAACTTAACTGGAAAAAATCTTGAAGATATATTACAGTCAAGAGGGAGATGGAAGCTGCTCTTAGTCACTTCTCTGACTGCAAGAACATTTCAATAACTTTAAACACTTTCTTCATAGGGTAACCTGGTAATACCCTGTTCCAAACTGGGGTAGTAAGTCACTCTGGATAATGAGACCTCCATAGAGACAATGTGAACCAGGGTCTCGCAAAAGCCTGAAGACACCAGACTTAATGGGAAGAGTTGTTTGGTGAAACAATGAAATCACTTAACCGCAAGTAGTAATATGGAGGCGAGGGTTCTGCCCACAAGTAATTACTTAATGGTGTAAAGCATCACAGAGAAAAGCTAAAGTTATATTTTGTCTATTAGAACAGACAGAAATCAGTTCACTTGATTTCTTGCCTGGTTATTTTATATATTTAAGAGATTAGACTTATAATATTCTAAATGTTATAATTCTAAATTCTATAATATTCTAATTCTGTGTTGTGGCTGGGCTAAGCTTTAAATATGCTATGTCAGGGAAGGTTTGTGTCTTAATGTGGGTTTTAGCTTTCGATGACATAATGGAGATATTCACAAAGTTTGGAAAGCCACAAAACCAGCTCTGGGACTTATTCAGTCTCAAAAATGTGATGTTTCATGGCCTCCTCTTGAGGGCTATAATACACTTGTATTTTCATTATGGTACACTTCAACACATACCATTGCTGCAGATAAAGCGACTCCACGTTATGTAGTGTTGTAAGAACATAATCCTTGAATATTGCACCTCAGCCATGCTTGGCCTGGCATCCTTTCAAACACTAGGTGCCCTTGAAGGATGCGTGCTGTTTTTAGCTAAGAGGATGCTTTCCTTGGGATGGGAGATTATCTGCACACACCTGTCTGACAACGAGCCAAGCACATGTACTTGTCTGACCCATAACCAACAACACCTTTAGGGTAGAGCCACAGCAAACTTTGCAGCCTCTTCCTGATGTTTTCCATGCACTTCTGGTTATCAAATTCTTGCATAAAAGACTCCTCCGCACTTTTGCGATTTCCTGTGTCTGCATACCGACCTGTACCTTTATGCCCCTTCCTTTGACTCATTTCTGAAAAAAGAATCCCTAAAATCATGTTGAAAAGTTATTCTAACAAAGTGTTGTGCTTTGTTGAAAGACCTTATGAAATATGCCTATGTTGACATGTTGAGCTTGATGCCCAATGGTTTGTTTGAGATGTTTTTCAGCATGAACTTCTTTCTGTGGTAGGGGATGGTATGTTTTTACTCAGAGTAGATCTATAAAATAAAAATCCTCTGTATATAAACATAGGTGTCTACTCTTAAAACTTTCTCTTTATGCAGTATCTATGGAAATACTACTACCTAGGAAAAAAATGTTTATTAATGTTTATTACAGCATATAGGCTGTAATCTTCTTCACGTATTGGTGACCCCAAGACAGAGCAGAAGGCTTCAACCGGATGGCAATGATTTAAAAAATCAATGTAAATTATGATGATGAACGTCTAGAGCTTACACAAACGTGCATCCAATGTGGTTTGTCTAGCAGCCAGCGAGGCTCAAGTAAACACCACAACAGTGCCTGCTCCCTTGGCTTAAGTGCTCTCTCAAGGGCTCAGCACCATGCTAAACAGCTCAGCATGTGAGAAAAATGGTATTTTGACTGTAAAAATCCAGCAGTTATATTTTTGTTTGTATTTTGACTCTTTCCCATGCAAGATCCCTAACTACCCGTGTGCGTGCCCATGTCTCTGAAGCTGCCATATTGCACAATGTGTTATCACGGTAGGTCAGATTAGAGTTATATTGCCAATACTATTCCAGTAAGAGAGCTGGCATGAAGAAAAGATGACAGAATTAGTGGCCAACTGGGACATTTTCTGACCTACTCTTTAGGAACCAAGTCCTCTGAACTTTCCCATTATCCTTCGGCTTCATCCTTTTAATAGGGACCAAATCTCCATTAACAATTGAACACTGACAATAAGTGCCATCAGGAAAAGGAAATTCAATTTTAGTGGGGGATGACAGCCTTACCTTTTCGCGCTTAATTGGCCGTATTGTCTCCAAAAGTTAATTGGTTACTTAGTCCAGGTAGTTAGTAAAATGTTTAGCTGCGTCAAAAAGCCCAGGCTCCTACTGTTAATGGGGCATGAAATGGAATGTTTGATACTGCAAATAAAATCAGTGATATTCAAGGATGTTATGGTAGGTAATGCGTTGAAACTGCCATTTAATGGGTCCTGGAAGATTAGGGTAGTGTCAGCTGGAACCGCCCGGTCTCTTTTCTGACATTGTTAGTTGCCTCTTCATTTACTTAACGGCTGTCTGCACTGATTACATAGGCATAAAACTCCCTACAAAAAAACAACAGAGACACGCTCTATTAGCAGTCCAATTAGAACTATTTGCATATTACAGTTCATTTCTGCTTAAGTGAATCCCTAATACAACTTTAGGAAAAAAAATTCTATTGTCATTTAAAAAAAAAGGAAAGAAAAAGGCAAGAAAAGAAAGGAAAAGCCTTAAAGGTGATCTCTTTTCTACTTCTTTCTCTCTGCATAAATTCAGTAAAGGTCCATTAAAAATAAGAGGTGGTGTGGCAGTCTAAAGGTGAGAGATTTCTTTCGATACCTTACATCATGATGACTTTCAATATGCCGGTAAATCCATGACAACTTTTTTATGTGGCTGTTGTGGATTTTTTCTAGATTATTTTCCACTTTTTTATTTTCTTTGAAATATCCTAAAGAAGGTGTTAGACCAACCTTCACCTTGGGTTTCTTGAGCTAAGCAGCTAATATGTCTGGGAATGGGCCTCGGGAGGAAGCACACTTGATGCTGTGCAGTTCACCTACACTATTAGCAAATGATAGTAAACGATTCCACCCCCCTCTGTTCTCACCCCCCTCACACACCCAGAGAGGTTGGAGCTAATAGGGTGGTAATACAGCCTTTCTACTGCTTTGGAAAACAATTCTAGGTAAATTTTAAGCTATAGTCAATTAGAATAGATGTCTTAGTTTGGGACGGGTGAGAGCAAATACATCCAAATTACCAGAATTCCAGAGGAGTCCTGCACACTCAATGTTATTCCCTGTAGAATACAGGGTTGAGCTAGAAGTGGTAGCTGGTGTTGCTAGAGCCTTTATTTTACCCATCTGTAGAATGGGAAGGTGAGCAACCACATGGAAAGGTTTCTATGGGACTTCTAAGTGACAGCAGTGACTGCAGGCGCAGCTGCAATGGCAGCATTTGTGCTCACATAAACAACTGAGCTTGTAGCTTTTGATGCAGTACCCTTCAGGGTTCTTAGGTTGAATGCTTCTTAGAAAAAATAACAATATTACTAGTAATAACAGAAGAAAATCATTTTTAGTCCTCCTTTTAATTTCTGCTTTTCCCAGAGTCTGCTGAGCCTGGTGAATTTGAAGGCTTCTTTTTAAGATGGTAATTACAATTTGTGCACATGCTTGCCCACAAGGTGGACGGGCTGTTTCTCCTGTGAAACAAAAACGCTGATTTTCCCTTCTTCTCTTGGAGCTAGCAATTTTTTTTTTGGGAGGGGGGTTCTGCTCTCACAAAAACCTGGGGACTGGCAACCAGCGAGGAGCTCCTTGCCTGCCTCTTGGTTGGCCAGGATGATATCTCCGAGGGTCTCCCAGCTGGGATGGATGGAAAAGCTGAGTTGCTTGATTGGTACTTGGATTAGAGGCACCTAGAGGAGCCCAGGGGAGATCTTTGATGTTCAAATGCTAATGTAAATACCGACAGAGTTATTTCCAAAGCTCGCACAGCTCAATTCCTTTTTACATGCAGACCTAATTTCACAGGTCAGCCAACCCACCTCTGCTATTATCTGGATTTAGCGATTAATAGAGGATTTCAGTAGTTGACTGTGACAAATAGTGACTAGGGAAGGGAGGGAGTGAAAAACTGTTCTAAAACAAGGAAGGTTTTTAACAGGTCTTTCTCCCCAAATCCATTATTTTTATGCTGACACTTAAACAATTGTAAACAAACCAAGTACCAAGAAAATCTCTCAATGCAAAGAGTGAAATTCTCTCTCTCCCCCCTTCAATTCTTGTTTCGCATGTGAGAGGAGTCTCTCAGTGTGCAATATGTATTGTTTTTATGCCCTGTTGGGTCCTTTGTATCCAGCCTCCTACTTCCTATCTAACACTCATTCACACTTATCCAGAGATGTGGATTGTCAGACCAAACTCTGGCACTAAAGCTCCCACTGCCTTCCTGGGCTGGCCCGCCCCGGAGGATGCAGCGTGGTGGGGGGACACGGCCCTGCGTCCCTGCAAACAGTCTGTGCTCCCTGCCAAGAAAATGGCTTTCTGGAAAAGGGCTGCCTGCTAATGAAACGGACCCAAATCAGTAAGCAGTGATTAAGGATTGGGCAGTGTTTGCTGTTGCTGTTACTTGAATACATGCTTTTCTTGCAGACATTGGAAAAGAAAGAAAGCTCATGGTTATTTTAAGTAGTTTCTTGCAGCTGAGATGAACCAATGGAAAAAGCAGTACTTGGAAAATATTCATTTTCTTTCTAACAACAACAACAAAAAAAAAGGAATGGCAACCAAAATTGCTTTTTTAAATAAAACATCAGCCCAGGAATGCAAACCCTACTCTGTTTATATTCAACATCTAGTCTTTTTTTTTCTCTGGTTCAATGTCATGCCTAGTGGAATAGCAATTCACAGAAAACATGGGATAAATCATTAGTTCTAGTTTATTCTACTTTTTATTTACAGCAAGAAATTCTTTACCACTGAACTGAATTGATTGCTGGCATGGGACTGTTTGATTATTAGTGTGGGACTACTTGTGCACGGCTGTGCTTCGTGAGTGAAGGTGGCTTTTTGGGTGCAGAGTGATTGTGTTTGCCTGATCAGTGGCACGGGGACACCTGATGCCTTCTTAAGGCTATTCTGCAGATAACTTGAGATTCTGGAAAATATTTTACCTGTTAATATATATTTTTTGAAGTAACAGAAACTGGGTCCATTTAAAAAAAAATCTGCTAGATTATTAGTTGCATGCAAACAAACAAAAAAAACCTGCTTGGTTATTTATTGCTTGCAAAAGCAATTTTGGTTTGTTTTCCTTTCAGTAACGGGGGGAATCAGGTTGCCAGTTTCACTTTGCATTTAAGATTAGACTCCCTTTCTGGTCCTCCTGGGATTACCAGCACTGAAACAGGAGGGATTTTTGACTTTTTTTTGACAGTACTGCTTTAAAAATCCAGAAGTTTGTACTCTAAATATTTGCCAGAAATGCGTTAAAAAAAAAGTTACATCTTGTTTCAGCTAGAAATTTGCATCACAACCTCTGATGAATGTTAGCTGTACGCTGACGGCCAGTGTGCCTGTAAGCCATGAAACTTGCCTATTAAAGGGAATATGTGGGCTGAGAAGCTTCAGGGTCAGTTGGAGCCAGAAAGTGCAGCGTCACAAGAAAAAAAGTTTGCACAAGTCCTGCAAATGTAAATGAGCATAATGACATCTCTGGGCCCAAGTAGAAATCTGGAGGTGGGTCATTCTATTTCAGTTTCGTGCCTGTCTTGTCGAGAAAATCCATGCGGTTTCATCATTTTGTTTGTGTAACTGAGAGGCATCTTTCCCCAGTCTTGGTTTGCCAGCATGGGACAGAAAGGAGAGCAACCACGTGTGGAGTTCAGCTCTGAAGCCCTGGCTCTAAAACACCCTTGTCCTGACCTGGCGTTTAGCAGCAGGATCGTGTTACTAATAAGTGCATGTTTGAGCACAAATAAAATAAATACACTTTATAAAACTCAGGCCAGTTTCAAATATTCAGGCAGCTGTCTCTGCCAGTCACCTGCCAGTTTATTGCTTCAAGTCTTTTCCTCTAACTTAAATTCCTTTTATTCAGGAATAAATGACTTTTGTTGTTCTTTTTGTTTTGTTTTGTTTTTTGTTTACTGCTTTGGCTGAACACAGAACCCTTCTTGGAAATCTTTTTTTTTTCCCAAGAATGGTACTTTGGCACGTGAAATAATCTGGCTTTTAAAAAAAAAAATCCCCCACAACATTTCCAGTACTTCTGTCCCAATGGAAGGGAAAAAAAAAAAGGGTAAGGGAAGGCTGGATTCCTCACTTGTTGAGGAACTGGCAGAACAAATCTGTTCATTAAAGAGAAAAAAAATATGGAAAACTTGATAATGATACTGCAGACTTTTTTTCAGTGGATTCATCTTCTTGGTGACATTGGGTATGTCCTTTAGGACTTTTCCTACTACTGTTTGTGGGAGAGGAGGGCAAAAGAATTTTCTTTTCCTTTTGCTGTTTGTTTAGTGACAAATTCCTGTATTGAGGGGACAAGCTTATGTCCAGGCTTCTGACCACAGAATGTTTATTACTTAAAACTTTATTCTCTTCTGTAGTAACTTCAATTTTAAGTTCTACCTAACAAACCATTCTCATATACATATGTGTGTTCACATAAATACGTACGTTTGCTGTTCTTAGTAACTGCATCAGTAGTTTCCAAACTTGTTGAAACACAGGCTCGTTGTTAGCTGCCTGAATTGACTGTGAACAACTGTGTTTTCATGAGCCATCCTAAATCTTTATAATCAAACTGGTAATGGAAACAATGCTTCCATTGACCATGCTGAGTACTCTCTGAACTTTGCAGACCAGATGAGTACATCTTCTAACCATGCTTCTGTTTTTGCCTTTTTAAGTCAGAGCAAATGCCCCCAGTTCTATAACAATTGCCCTGTGCCCTATGATCTCTTTGTTGCTCTTCCCTGAACTCTGTCCAGTGCTTCCATGTGCCCCCACTAACACAGTGTCCAGAACACATCACAGAATTGCAGGTGCATTTATTACAGAGCTTTGGCATACAGAGCCCTTTGAAGCCAACGGCAATTTCATGCATGTGCATTTGAAGGAATATAATTTGACCCCAAGGAAGCCTGCAGTTAGACATGGGTAGCAAGCATTTGATTACCTGCATGCACCTTTAATTATAGCAAGGTGCATGTAATTCAAAATGAAGTGCCTGATTCACTGCTATGTTGCTCTATTTCATGCTGGAATAATTGAAATGAGTGGAGATGTGCCCTGGTGGAAGTGGTGTAAAACTGCAGTGAGCAGGCTGTAAAGGTGTTCTCCAAGTTTTCACAGAGTTGGCAAGTGAAAGATCCACCACACCTTGCAGAGCAGTCGTCTTACTATATATCTAACAGATCTATAGAACGAGCATCCGCACAAACACACTACATTTTCATCATTGATTAACCAGTCTCATGACCTTTTCAGTGAGAGAAATAATTGGCAGTTTTAACTAACAATAAATTGATCCCATTATTCAGTATAGAATATTCCCCTAATTTCAAAAGAGATGCTTATTAAAGAGGCCAGCTACTTTCTATCAGCGTCATGCATATGTAAGTGAGCAGGGCTATTATATGCCATCTATGACAATGGCAGGACAAGTCATAAACACAAACATTCGCACACAGCTAGGTCTCCAAAGCTCCTGTTTGCCAATTACAGTAATGCTGATGACATATCTAGTTTAACGCACACAGCATTAAAATAGTCCCCCCTTTTCTAGGAAAATCTAATTACACCAAGCCCAAGCACTCAATCAAACCTGTTATTCTGTGGCTAAACAGCCCAGTGTTAATGCAATTTGAGGAGATCCAGGCCGTGACTGGGAACGTCATGTATTAACAATATCTAATGGGAGCTCCCGTAGGTAAATGAATATGCTAACAAGCAAGGTCGCTGCTAAATCTAATATCTTTAAGCTGTTTAATTCCAAACAGTCCCTTAATAAATCAATTGACCGGGAGAGCTGATGCCCCTATCAATTATTCAAGAGGGCAAATAAATATTTCAGATGATTTGATAGGAAGGCTAGTGCTGGTCTTATAGAAAGCTTTGCATTTCATTAGCCTCTTGCTAAAAGTTTTATAATGTGCAGAACAGTGGTGGTTCTCCCTTATCCAGAAACCCCAAGCATGGGGAAGAAGAGACTGAGGTATCCTTCAGCCACCTAGTTTGCCAGGGCCTCAATGGCAGCTGACATGGGAAGAGGTGAGCATAGTGTCAGGCTTCCTAGTGACAACTCCTCCAGCCCAACAAATAACGGAAGGAAAATCAGAGCACATTTTCATTTCTGGGGAATCCAAACGAAAAGTAATCTAAAGAAGCTGGGATTAGTGGTTAATACCATGTGCCATGCTGTCTTTTGTAAACGGGGAAGTCATTTGTGTTTGCATTGTATTATTTGTGTGTTTATGTTAACACTGAGCCATGATTCAAGTTTGCCAAACGCAATTCCCTTGAAGGAAAAGCAGAGTTATTAAAAGAGGTGCTGCCTGTAATTGATCTGCATTAAGTAAGTGAAGCTTGCAAAGTGCTTGAAATACTTGGATGGAAGAAGCCAGGAGTGCAAAATATTATTCTATAAAAGCAAAGTATTATCATTGTATCTGAAAAATTGCTGATCATTGAAACATGTGGTTTATTATAAAATCAATAAAGATGAAGTTACAAGAGAAAGGGAGAGAAAATGTACCTGTCGCTGGAGAACAAAGGGAAGAGGGAAGTCCCCGAGGAAGCTTCTTGTTTAAGTGTGTGTAAATTTGCTTGCCTCTGTCCGATCCTTTTATACCACTAATACAGATTAAAAGTCGATGATTACTTATACAAGCATTTCAGTTTATGAAATGAAATCTGTGCCATAAAATGTAATCTATTGTTCTGCAATGCGTCCACTAGATCTGTATATGAATCTGCGTCTCCCTATGATTATAAGTCAGGGTCTACAGTCCTGCCACAACTCTCTCACCCAAAGTGTTTCCTTTGAGAGTCCCCTGTAGGAACTGGGAGAAGAAATATGCCTAGGATGGAAGTGTATTGGCACCAAAGTTATCAACGCTGAGTCTGAAGCCTCCCATGGAGTCTCATATGCATGGACAATATATAAAAAAAAAAAAAAAAAGAGTTTCTTGTGAAAATAGTGAGTAAGGAGGGCTCTGCCTGGCATGGTGCTCAAAAGGCAATGCAAAGTCTCCAGTAGTACCCACCAGCATCCGCCAGAATTACAGGCTGGATGAAATTCTGTGAAGGATGTTTTGCAAAGATTTCCTCCCCACCCATGCCTCCGCATTAAGTAATATTCTGAGGTGTGAGGGAGAGGAGATCTAGCCATAAGAGTCCTGCTGGTTTAAAAATGAAATGCAAGGGAAATTTTAACATCATGCTGGACATGTAAGAAAACATTACACTTTCAGAAGGTGGACGTGAAAAGCATCTGACACTCCAGACTGGGTCCTCAGAAGAAACAGTCTGACTTACGCCTCCTCTAAGGTAGGCTCTTTTTTCTTTTTCTTTTTCTGCTTCTTCTCCTTAAATAGCAAGATCTGTATAAAAATCACTGAATAAGGATCTTCTATGGCAGAAGTTTTACATTGCAAATTACTCAATGAGGTATGAAAGAGACATCTCAGCTGTGTAAAATCATAATTTAAATGTTAGGTTTGGTTTATTTTCAGCCTCATGACTCAATGGAGTAGATGCTCTGTATGGCATTGAAAGTAAAATCTGGTCAAGTTTAAAATCAGATTCAGGGATTTTAACTCGTTAAGTAACTTTCTGTTTTGCCTCAAAAACACCATGTTATCATGTATGCTGAAGCCAAAGTAAATTACATGGCAAAGTGGGAAGAGGAATTAATGTACAGGTTGAAAATATAAAAGCAGTATAGGGTATTGAGAAAGTGGAATTATTAACTAAACATAACGTGGAATAACATGGAATCCTAAAATGCTAAATTTTGTGATTATTGAAGTCTTCAGGTTGCTCTTACATTTTAGACTTCTGTGAAGTATAGGGTCTGTACTAGGGGGGATTGTCCACTGAGGATCTTCTAGCTATGTTTATGATAATGCCGTTCTATCTGCAAAGCTTCTCCTCTTACTGAGTGATTGTGATAATGAGGTACCTCACAGAAGCACATGGATATGCTGTTGACGTCACTTTTGTCCTTTTGTTCCTTCTTTTTTTTCCTTTTTTTCTCTCTTTTAAGAAATATATAGAAAATAATAATGAGAAAGTGTTCATCTAACTCATTCACAAGGTTCTACCTGCCATCCCTTATGCTCAATGAGTATGTGAGGGCACTGTTAGGCATATGTGCATGTAAATTACCTCTAACTGCACATCTCTATTATAGGCAATTACACTAATGTGCTGGAATGATACATTTAGTGTCTTCAGAAGATAGAAGCTGGGTGGAGGGCAGACTGATTTGAAGATCAATCTGGATGAAACAAAGAATGGTATTTATTTGGCAGACCACTGGGGAGAGCTGGCTAAAACTGCAGAATGAGATAACATTAGCCATTTGATACATGAGGCTTGCTATTTAGGAATCTTATTTGCTTTTAATTAAAACAAAAATAAATGTTTGTGGATTTCTAGGCTAAAATTGGGAACTACTATTGTCTCTCTGTATAATAGCTGTCTGAAGCTTTATGAGTTGGCAACCAGAAAATGTGCCAGATATTTGGATTTGAACTATCCAGTCTACGTCTCAATTAATCTGTTAGAATTTGGGTTCACTTGCTCATACATACAAGAAGACCCTCAAAATTACTATCTGTAAGGAAGAAAAGGTGATGTCAACATTGTCTATGTGGTTGCCAGCTAAACTGTGAAGTGTCTCTTTTTGGACATGAATTCGTTGTGCTTGCATCTTTTTGCCTTTATCCCTGTGAGTTTAAACTTCTGAAATACTATTTGCTGGACAACTTCTGTTGACTAAAAACAAAACAACAAAAAATCTGAACTCATAGCAGCAACGCTTTTTGTTGGTGTTCCATCCTAGATGGCTTCGAGCGTTGGGCAAAATTCAGGAGGCTTTATATTGGTGCTTGAGGCTCAAATGCTTTAGCTGGAAGTTACGGGAGTGACGTTCTCTCTGCTACAGCTGCTGTCAACACAAAGCCTTCAGATGTGGAGGAAAAGTTTCTCGATTAAAAGCAACAACTATCCCCATGACTATATCCTTCCAGAATATCACCATGACTATGGGCTTCTGCTGCTGCTTGCTTGTGTTGTGGGCTCATCCTTTAGATAGAAGCATTTGGGAAGAGACAGAAGAAAAATTGCATGAAGTTACCTATGAGGATCAAGCAAGTGACAGGTGTGGTTGTACCACTAGCTGATATCGATAATATCACGAGTTTTCTAGTTTCATAATTGTGGATTTACATGTTGTAAGTCTTACAGCAAGCTTGGGACAGAGGCTTTTCTCATTACTGGTTTCTATTTCAAATACATAGACTTAAGATGGCAGTGACATATTAAAGATCATTATCTGATAATACAATATGTCTTGACCAGATCAACTTGTGCAGGTAATTTGCTCTACTGGAAGCAGAGAGAGACTAAATACAGAAAACAGGCTCATGAACATGCTTAGTGGAATAAAAGAAAAGTAAATAGGAAAAAGTAAGCAATCCAGCTGTCTTCCTTCTATGTTACAATAAAGCATTAGTGCTAGTTTCCATGGCAGCTTAAAGAAATCCTGCACACTATAACTTAACACAGGACGCCCTGCAAGTACCGTGATGGTCAGAAGTGATGATCACCATGATGAGCCATTTTGATAACAAAATGCTTGATAATGCTGCCTGCTTGGGGGTGACAGAATGAGCTACACTTCAGAGGGCCACTGGCCACTGTGATGTGATAGGGACATAGAGCACACAGCACAAGATCAAATAGAAAAACAAGGTTATGTGTATTTGTGGGATGCAGGGAGAAGAGGAAAGGGTGGATGGAAGGAAAAGAAAGATAACACTGCTCCCAGTATGGATAAAAGGTGAGAAGTCTTTAAATGTTTTCTGAAGAGTTTAATACATTTTATTCCAAGGACCTGCTTTTTTTGCTTTGTATCCTATAGGCTGCTTTAAACAGTTTTCACATTTTATTTTTTGGCTGCACCATGAGGGGATTACTTCTGATGTTTAATGAATGCAGGGAAGAAATCCGAAGGGCCATGCATGCGCACACACGCACACATGCATGCAACTTAGATGTCCAGCAGATAAGTGCAGTATTTTGTTTACAAGGAGATATTACACTGGAAATCCTATTAGCAATCAGACAATCTGCTGGCTGGATTTAGTAAACTTCAACCAAAGGAGTTATTTAAGATGGCACATTAACCCCCTAAAGGCTTGGTTTTGCACTGAGGGTGCTCCCCTAACTTCCACCCATGCTGCATAGCCTGGCAGTAGATATTCTGTGTACAAAAGCAGGGTTTCGCCAGCCCAACTGTTTAAAATCAAGACAGAAATACGTGGTACCTCTAGCCTTTTACTGCATCACAGGGATGCTGGTGTATTTTA
Organism: Anser cygnoides; assembly: GCF_040182565.1. NCBI lineage: Eukaryota > Metazoa > Chordata > Aves > Anseriformes > Anatidae > Anser > Anser cygnoides. The sequence continues at coordinate 5,707,921 of NC_089883.1, forward strand.
AATTACGCCTTATCACGAAATCTCACTCTAGCCCTACATTTTAGTGCCATGGTGTTTGGCACTGAGAAGGATGGAAGAACGTATCCCTTTTCTGGAGAACAGGGCTTTGACTTGGAAAGGGATGCAGGCAGACAGACTCTGTCCCCATAGTGTCCACGTGTAAGACTCGCTGCACCATCGTAGCTTAAAAAGACAACAAGCAGATGGAGAGAAGGGAAGTAGGATGCAACATACACAAATTAAAAAGTCGCAGATGTGGTAGACGCATATCCTATTAGTTCTGTCTAGAGTTGCTTGAAAAATGCTGAGGATAAAAATTCAATGCTAGCTGAAAAAAATAGTGTTGCGATATGTAATATTTTAAACCTCATCCTAGCTTTACCTTGAGTTACTTCATTCTTCTTAAGACTGTGGATATACACAGGTGAAACTGAGAGACTGGGGGAGGAAAATGCTGTGATGAGAACTGCAGTGCTGAATGTACAAATCTGTGATGTGTGAGTTTTTTTGAGAAATGCCTGCGGAGCTTACATCCCAAAACCTGTTGAGTATTTGTGCTCTTAGGTACAGTCTTCAAAGATCCTGCAATCTGTAATAATCTTGGAGATTTTTACCTTTTTTATTTTCAATGAGGTGTTAGGTTAATTGAAAATTTGGACTCCAGTCCTGAACAAGAAAATTCAGATCTTAATTTTTCTTTGGTCAAGTGTTTCATTATCACGAGATCAGAAAATCCTAGAATGATGCAATGATTCAGATTTTAAAAAGTCTTTTTTTCTCGTTTTTAAAACTTTTTCAGTCTTTATCTGTCGTGCATTTTGAGCTACTACCACTGCTTACGCTCACAGTTTATGACTTTCTCAGCTTACTTAAACTCAGTCCTCTTCCAGTCTGCATTTCTAACTGTATATCTTTTCCTGAGGATGAATCATTTAGCACCATCACTCTGACTTTCACTCTCTCACTCTCTATGAACTGAGCTTGTTTGACAAATTCTGATCCTTCCTGAAAATATCTGGCTTAGTTTTATAATATTATTTATTTTTATAGCCAAAAGCCCAGCAGGTGAAGAAAAAAATGAAGACAATTTGGTAAATAATGAACACAGGGATGACATATTGTTTTCCTGCAATGAGGAATAAATGCACTTTATTAAGTGACCTTTCCTCTGGTGACTGCCAAGAAATTGGAGATAATAAAGCTCTTACTTGCAGAGGATTTTAGTTGAGAGGAGGTATTGCTTAAAAGAAAGGTCCATTCCTTTATTAAAACCTTGTTGCAGTGACATCAGTATGAATCAAGTGTGTTATTGAGACTATTTGTGTTGTAGTTTTCCCCTTCCCTTTCCACATGGGAGTTTAGTTCCCCACTCTGATAATTTTCTGATTTGGAAATTCTTATCCTGGTATTGCTTTATTTTATTTATTTACTTATTTATTTATTTTTCAGGAGGTGTAATATACTTGCTGTGAGTTTCCCTGGGCTTGTGTGTGAGAGAGTTCCGAGAGTGCCAGCTGCTTGTGTTTATCATTGAATCCATGTATGATCATAAGCAACTTAATCAGCTTTGTATCTGAAGCAGTTACAGTCACTGATGACCAACGGGAATCTTTCCACTGGTTTCAGTGTATTAAAGGTCTAATCCAAAGTAGCAGAATGGCTGGGAGAGGATGAGGTGGTTTGCATATGTATGGGGCTGTGTGTGCAAAGAAATGTTCACTGTATATGAAGGTGGGGGAGATGCTGCGTTTTTGTGGTGCGTTATCTTTAGGAAGGAGTCATACCTCTTGTAGGGTGTGCCCAGAGTAATCGCACAATTCATCCATACCTACGGCCACCATGTGTTTGCATGGTTTAAAAGTTTTATTATGGCAGACAGGAGCTTTAGCTTTAGGACAAGGCTTCTTTGGATATTAACTTGCATGAGAGGACAGAAATTATTTGGCTCAGTGACTCTGTAGATGCTCTTGGGCTTGGCAGGACAGATTCCTGTCATGTGCTTTTTCTCTTTCCCCAACTTAAAATTTAAGAGTATCTTCCAATGGTATTTTCTACCCATGGAACCTACACTTCGGGCTCACAGCTATGAGTCAAATTGGAGCTAGACATCTCACAAGGTGAAACTCGTTCTGGTAATCATCCAGTAACTAACTACTAGGGTAAATCAAAGCCCAAGCAGATCTGGTTGATGAGCCCTGCAGCCTTGGTACCAACATAGAGATTAGAGCAGAGACTAGGGACAAATCATGCATTAGAAGCTCTGGTTTGAGCACAGGCACTAACCACAGGTGTATATATATATATATATATATATATTTAAAAAGAGGTCAGATCTCACCTTAAATATGTATGAATGAAAATGGGGTTGGCTGCTGGTGAGGGAGACTGACAAAGGAATCCGAACTGGAGCCCTCAAATCCTTTTTGAAGGTTTCCACTCTTCCCCACCCCCTTCACCCAAGTTACTAAAAGCATCAAGGAAGAGAAAAAGAAACAGAAATATAAAATGCAAGTCGCACTTTTTAATAGATTTTTCTTCCTTTTCCCCAAAGGGTTCAGCTGCAGAGAAAGAGTGGAACATAATAATCCTTAGCATTTATATAGCACTTTACATTTCCAAAGCTCTGTACAAACATTAACTGATCAATCTTCACGACACCCCTGTGGGTTAGGGATGTATGATTAACCCCATTTTACATTGGGGGAAACCATAACATTTTAGAGCCTGACTTCCCCCCATCCCTCCAGAGGTGTGTGGTTCTTGCAGATCCCGCTGGTTTAAACAGGAGTTATCGTGACACTTTTGAACACTGGGTGCTTTGCAACAGCCTCAGGGCTACATTGCCTGTCTGTGGCTGGTGAGCCAAGGGGTCTGTCTTCCTTTTCTCAGCTCTAACCATTGGACCGCTGAAGAGTTGCACACCTTTGTCTTTCCACGTCCTTTCCCACTCCTTGCTGAAGTGGGACTAGTGACTGGAATTTCAAGAAGCAAAACCACACCTGGTTTATGCACCTACATGAATATTGTAAAATTGTCGTTATTTGAGACCCCTAGGAAAAAGCCTATTATCCCAATGTCCCTTCCCTCCTTCCTTCCCTCTCTTTCTTTCCGAACTCTGGAATGATTCAAAATGAAATATAATCCTGTGTTGAATGAAAGCACACAAATACAACAATATGCCTGTTACTTGATGCCTTGTTTTCCCTTTTTCTTTCAGTCTTTTCTTGATAAGTTTCTGTGTTTTAGAGAAAATGGCAGGTAGAGTAGTAGAGTAATGCAAAAATACTTTTTTTTTTTTTTTAGCATAGAAGTAAATAGATGTCTTTAATATGAAATCTTGGTGTAAATTGTTGAATTGTATTAACTTTTTAATGCTTCCTGAGTTTCCATTCCATGAGCATGGGAATCTCTCTTACAGCAGAGCTCTGCTCCTGCAGGAGATGGAACTGTGAGGCAATGTGGTCATTTTGCTTTGATCCTTGTTTTGTTCCTAGACTTTAGTTTTCTGAGCCACAAGTGCATTCACGTTAATTCACTTTGGGTTCCCATTAGGAGAAAAACAATGCATTCACTCAGAGAGGATGCCCAAGTGTTGCTTAAAGAAATTTTTCTCCAGTGTCATGTCCTACAGTCAGGGATGGCTCCAAATAACATGCAGCAGAATCACCAGGGTGGAAGCAGACTTCAACAGAGGACCTCAGCTTTTCTCTACCAGCTCTTTTAGGCTGACCCTGGCATAGGTCATGAAGACAATGCAAATATAAATAAACACTGTGAAGATAGCCGCTGGTTGCCCCAGTGCACATAGTCTTTCTCCCACCAAGTGCATTTTTCTCCATCAGGAAATGTTGTCAGATAATGCAGAGCTCTGAGACACTTTATGCCACTTGCTCTTCATCATCAATGTTCACCCCTTTGGGCCTCCTAATTAGCTCAAAAAAATATTGAATCTAGTTAGGGTTTCTTGGACTCCTCCATCTTAATTAGGAGGTAGAAAAAGGGTTCTAAACAAGACTGATGGAGAAAAGAGATGGAGGACTGCGCTTCTCAACATGTATATGTTTGTGTGTGGGTTAGATAATTTAAAGAATTTCTTCAAATGTGATTGCTTTGGGCATTTCGTATATTTATTTATTATTTATTTACCTGGAAAATATAGTATTGCTACAGTAACAGGAAAATCACGTCTGGATTCATATTCTGTTTTTGGAAGAAAACTGCTAATTCTACACTGGGGTATGACCTGTGGCCTATTCTTTTTTGTCTGTATTATTGAGTCTTCTGGTTTGGGAGCTGTGCAAAACAGCTTTTCATTCTGAATGCTAATCAAAAGGGTGTGTTAATTAAATATACTTCTAATGAAACTACTTTGAAATGAGACATGCAGGCAAGAGTCTGCCCCTTCTTAAGTTAATGAGAGAAATTGAAGGGATTAGATTTTTTTTTTTTTTAGGTGGGGGAGCTGGAGGCTGATTTAGAGATGAGCATTCTTGTCGTAAAGGCTTATAAAATAAGATCATCCTCTGATCTCTGTTGTACCTGAAGTCAATGGAGTCCCTCCAGATTTGCACTGGTGGAAGAGGGGCTCTGAATTTGGGCCCCAACTACTTAAAAATATGTAGTTGCCCTTTAAAATGTAAATCTATTGAAATCCAACCTTAGACATTGTCAGGGTCACTCTGCTTATTACTTTATGACATTTCCAGATTAAAGGTGCAGTGGGGGCTCACATTAATTTGCTTTATGTTTGACTAGAAATGCTTCCCATCACTATTAGAGCACACTTCAAGCTCTCTTCATTTTAGAACGCTTGTCAGTCATTTGAGAATGATATGCCCTACGTCTGGGATGAATAAGCACATCATATATTAGGCAGAAGCTTTTTTCTCTGGAGAGGCTCAAGAGAACTGACAACTACTTCCAAAGAAGGTGAAAAACACACACAGCCCAGTGGTTGAAAGAGGGAGGAGCGAGGAAATATTCTCTTAAGACATCATCCACTAAATTGATTGAAAGCATCCAGGCAGTTGTCCTGTGATAGTAGTTTTTAAAGATTCAGATCTGTGGGAATGAGAAGAAATGGGGACCAATATTTCCATGTACACCTCTGGTTTGCATTGGGTAGCAAAGAAATCTTTTACAGGGAGCTCATAGATGTCTGTGCTGCCCACTGGGTCCCAGATGATAGAGCACCCTATAGATTTAAATAAGAAAGGGAAAAAGCTGTCCTAAACAGGGACATTTTTTTTTCCTTTTTTTTTTTTTGAGTGAAAAATAAATTAACTTATTCCAGTAATTTCCATCTTGAAATCTTTTCTAGTTTTGATATCTGTTTAGGAGCCGTATGCATGTTAGGCCGTTAGAGGTAAAAAGTTTTGGTTGTGCTATGAGGGTGGGAATAACAGAGTACCCAGTTGTTTATCAGGTGTTAATGTGTTTCTGGGTAGCATCACAGACCCCTCTCATGGGAAGTATTTGTATCTTTTCTACCAACGGGCAAAACTTCTGCCTGGGGTTTTGCTGGTGCTGCTCCACTGAGATAGGCCTTTTTCTGAATGTCACATCACAGGCCCCTCTGTGTCTCTTTAACCAAGTGACCTCCCAGTGGAGATCTACAGGTCCCAAATTCTGAAAAAACTGTATTGGGGAGGAAAGCAAAATAAAAGACATTTTAATATTTTTCTTTTGAACCTTTGGGGCTGTCTGAACTTGAAGCTCAAAGTCAGCTGCTGAAACACCCTCCTCTAGAAACACAAGGCCTTATTCTCTGGGAGATGAGTGAAGGCCACTTTCCTCAAAGCCACCAAAATTTGACAAAACAAAATGGGCCTGAACTTTTACCTTTATGCTGAGGTCAGTGGGACTGCCTGTGAAGTTGAGGTTCAACATATGCTTTTAAATGTCTGGTCTTCCCAGTCAAGTTTTCAGATGATTGTGCCCTCCAGTCCAAAGCAATGAATTTTTAATGCCTTGTTTCCCTTTTTTCACCTTCTTAGAGCAATTCTTTATTTTTTTAAATGTGTATTAGCCTACTTGTTTATTTTTCTATAATCAGCATTTATTCTCTGAATGCAGTCTCTGAGAAGGATGTAATGACAACGTGGCTAAAATGCCATCAAAAATATGACACTCCTGTGGAGGGAAATTAGAACTGTAATGAACAACATAGAGGCTCTCAAATTTTTCATGCACAATTAACTGTGCATTAATATGGCTCCTTGCAAAGTATATCATAAGGACTCTGAATTCCTGACTGATCTGTGTGTCTGTCCATCGCTAGCTGTAATTAACCCACCTATTCCTGCTCAGTCTCCCCCCCAAAAAGGGTATAGAAACCCTCTGCAGCTGCAGGTCTATGTCTACCCAACAGCTTCACCCACTCTCGCTGCTGTAACGGTCTGGAGAATCTGTCTCTATTTCCTGCTCTGTATGATATCCTGAAATACTTTATAGGGCAATGTAAGCTGGTAAATATTTGCATTTTCACCAAATGAGTGTGAAAACTGCAGCAACCAATTGACTTGTGCATACCCACTTTCAGCTCTTAAGTGCTCCATCCTCTCTCACTCCACCTTCAGCTTAATGTCCTAACCTCAGTGATCCGCAGAATTATATAGCTTAATATATAGCCTAATCCATTCCTGAGATTTTATCTTTCCTTATATTAACTTATCCATAGATGATCTTGCAGTGATGGCATATGTTGGAGACAGTCATTTTTAAAGCCATCTGCAGCTGGTTCTTGTGTGAATACTGCACCCTGCAACTCATGATTCCTCTTCACTACTAATTATTTCCTATGGCTTTTAATACTGCTCCGAGTCTTAGAATAGCTCTGAATGATGATAGACATATATTATTATTACAGGTTGTATTAAGCAGTCGTAGCTCAAGTTCTAATTACATTACCCTTCAGCCACGGCAGCAGTAACACTTGGTTTGGTTCTTGAGTTTCTAGGAATAATCTTGCCAGTAGCTCTTAGTTAGACTGCAAGGTCAGGGAGAAAGGAAATTCTTCTGCCCTTCTTTTCTTGTAGAATCTGAGAGGATATATTGCGGAAAGGGACAAAACTGGTCATGAAAAGAGAGGATTAAAATGAGAGGCTCCTTGCGATGCATGCTAACTGCCTATGTCCTCACAGGGGCAGTAGTGGCAGCATGATTTTCTCCAGATAATAGAGGCACCCCATGAAAAGTGAACGCCGGGGATACGCATCTGGTCTAAAAGCAGTTGGGTGCATTTTAGGCTGCTTGAGTTCTGGGGCTTGTCCACAGAGACTCGAGTAGCCTACAACTGACGATTTCTAAATCTATGCAGTAGAAACCATCCAGAATAAAACAACTGGTTCTCTGCAAGAAGGAAATAATGCAACATTCCCAAATCTAGAGATCTTCTTCCATACACCTACGATTTTTACTTGGTTGCATAAAACACTGTATAGTAGGATCAAAGTTGTGTGTACATCCCTTTTTTTTATTTTTATTTTTTTTTTGTCTGGGAAAAGAATTCTTGTCCCTGCGATCAGCAAGGAAAGGCTGGCATTTGAACTTGAGCACCGAAAAGATGTCAAAGGCAGGAGTCGGTTAAAATTATTTGCATTTTATTATTTTTAGTCAGAGGGTGGCCAGGGTCATCATACTTAAAGGGTTGTTAATAACATTTCTGATTTGTGCCTGTAACATATTTATTGGTGTATGGTGGTTGTTTATAAATCTTAAAAGAAATATTTTTATGATTTAAAAATGAAATAGAAATATGACAGACATTTTTCAACAATGTTTTTAAAAATTCTGGTGGTATTGGAACAACATGTTCAGACCATAAGGAAATGATTTTTTTTTTTACGTTTGTTTATCCAAATGCCCAAGTAAATAAACAGCAGAAATAACAAAGGGACTATTTCTTTGTTCTCAAATTCCTTTATCTGATAATCTCAGGCAGTATAAATAACTAAGGAAAGGTTTTATTATGTAATACTGCACAGCAATATAGTATTGCAGGTTCTTTGGGACAGTGAGTCTCTTTCCACAGTCCCCAGAACATTTTGGCTACTACTATAAACTTATTACAACCTATTTCTCTATTGTAGAGTTTTCTTACAGTACCCATAAAAGCCAAGCACCTGATACTAGAATATCTCATTTATATAGCAATTTCCATCCCTCCGTGTATGAATTTGTACGTATATGTCTGTGTGCACCAGATGGTTTACATTTGTCATGTATGTTACCATGAAAATCAATATGCATATTTATTAGCAATTAATGATTTTCAATAAAAATCTAAAAATAGAATCACCATCACTTTTAGGGATAAAAAAAATAAGAATCTGGTTTATCAGTTTGAAAATGAATGAAAAATGTTTCCTTACTGTGTCCATTAATTGCAGTTGACAAAAAGTAGGGTCCTTCACTCCTCCTTTCATGTTGCTAATTCCATCCCTCTCTCCCTCCCTCTCTCTCACTCTCTCCCCTCAATTAAACATATGAGAGTATCCCCTCCCCTTTCAGAAAGAAGCTTTTAGATTAATCATATTATCTTAAGGTTCCAAATCTCAATGCCTGCGTGACCTTTCTTCCGTTAGAATCCATTATCTTAAACTATCACAATAATCCTGGCTTTAGGGAGGGAGAGCGGGAAGCAAGAATCAAACCTAATAGATGGCAAATAAGATTAATCTATGATCTAAGTGCCGATTACACTTGGCCCTGCCCTTGAACACCCAGGTGTAACCTTGAAATTCACATCCGCTAAGACACTGCAATTGGATTGTGGATCCCTGAAGGCCTGGAAGGGGCAGCTGGCCAAACTTTACCCATTATTCCCCAGTGAGACATGAGCTGTCTCAGCCTGCAGCTCTCTTACTTGTGGAATTTGGCAGCAGCACAGCTGAATGTTTGTTTTGGGATGTTTAGCATTTTTTCAGATAAAATAGTTATTTTCAGGTCCTTAATTTTTGTTTGTCAGAAGCAAGCAGCCAGAGAATGGGTGAACTTTTACCTGGACCTCACAAGAGGAGAAAGCTCTCTTTTCAAAATCTGATAACTCTGCAGAAGAAAACAGAGATATTTTCTTTCTTTATAGGCTGACCTATGGACCCTGCCAAAAAAAATGTTCCATGTGAACTTGAGTTTGCAAGGCCCTTTTTTTTTTTTTTCAGCCCTGAATACTCCGCGTTCTGAAAAAGGACATCTGTGATAAGATGGAACTTGGCACCAGTAACTCATGTACTATGGGTGAAGCATGCTCAGAAGAGGCAGACCCAGAGGTAATTTTTCATCAAAGAACTTTTTTAAAGCCATTATTAAAACTAGCATAAATTTCCTCTGCTGCTGGCAGCTTCAACGGACAGGACAGGATTGATTTGGATATGGCAGCTGAACTTTTTTTCCCTATTTATATGTAAGGCCAGACTCCCAGCTGGGGTGAAACAGTGCAAGCTTGCTGACTTGCTTTAACCCTGCCCGAGAGATTTCAGCTGGGGAGGTGGCCGTGAAGTTCAGCTGAAGCCACCTACCCTCCATCTGTTCCATTTGGAGGCAAAAACTAAACTCCACAGCAAAGGTCCATATTTCTCTTTGTACCTCTCCTCACGCAGCAATACCCTGGCGTGGCAGTAATTCAAGAGATAAGGAATTAGAAGGAAAGTACAGTGTAGAAAATGTCAACATGAAGCACATCTGGTGGCTGGCTGACTTTAACATGGTCCTTTGGTAATCTCAAAATTATAGGGGAAGGGAAGAAGAAACAGAACGATAGAGGCAAAATCATGCAGATAGCAGCTACCACTGTGGTAACCTGGCAGCGTCAGAAGTTGTCGAGAGGTGAAATTGCTGCAGCCTCCAATGGTGAACCCTTCAGAGGACTGAGTTCCAATCTGCCAGGTTGCTGCCCACCTCTGAGAATGACATTTTAGGAGACACGAATGATGTGATTCCCTTCAGGGAACTGTCAGGCACAGAGGGCTATTGTTTTGCTGCTTCTTCACTTTCCAGATTGTGTGTTGGCTCTCATGGATGTTTTAAAAGCTTTGCTCAGCTCCTATTGCTGTGGGGACAGTCTATAAACAGCACAGCACAGAGTTTGTTACCAGTTCCCTTACCCAGAAGCTGGCCTGATGGGACTTGTGGGTGCCATGTGGGCATGTAAATAAAACAGGAGTTACCTGACCTGACTTTTATTTAATTCAAAGAGAAATTGGGGGGGGGGAATGTGTGTAACAAAATGGACTGGTGAAGTGGACTTTGATCAAAAAGTAAATCTGCTCATATAAGTATTGATTAGCAACATTGCTTCTATCTCAATTCTCTTTGCAAGTACATGAAATCCTACTGGTGTTAAAGGTGCCTGTGGTCCCTGAACTGTGATATTTCTGAAGTTTTATACTGTCAATTAATGCTGGAATCCTAGGCTAGCAGGCTGAATAATGAAAATAAGTATCTGATATTAGATGTCTTCTAATTCCACAAAGAGACTCCTAAAGACTTAGATTTTAGAGGTATGTCTCTTAAGGATCCTACAGACTCAGCTCCCAGACACAAATTGTGCTTCCCTAAACTTGGAGAAACTGAAGAGCTGGTTACCATCCCATGCCTAGCAGTTGATCTAGTCTGTAAACATCCATGGACCAATAGATGGGATGCTCTGGGATAAGGGGTGCAGAGCAAAACTTGCAGATGAGTATGAGGATGATGGTGGGCAGCCAGGAGGATGCTCAGGCTCTGTGGTGACACCCGAAAACAACCAGAATACACAAACTCTGTGTCTTCTGTCCAGAGAGGGTTAACTTGCACTTGCAGCAGGCAGCCTCATGCCATTAAGTCAGGGAGAGTAATGAAATTTCATTTAATTTGTCAGGAAGAAAGTGCTAATGTTAAAAGGCATTTAATAAAAAGGGGGAGATTCTTTGAAAGGAAGCCTTTAAGTAATTACTTCAAGTGTCTTAGGCCTACTCACCAGAATATTTACATTAGTGTCTCCCAGCGCCAAAGTGTAATTAAATTAGTGCAGCATTTACATTCCATCCTGTGTTTTTTTTCTTTTTAGAAGTGTGATTTTATTAACAATTCTCAAAAAAAAAAAAAAAAAGCAAGCCTTGATCTAATCAATTCAGGTGTTAGTATTTTTTTAATGTTCTCACTGAGAAAACTACTGAGTATGCTGGCTTGGAGAAGGTGGAGTCAGGGGGAAGAAAACTTCATCTCATTTCAAGTTCTACTTGGAGAAATGCCATTTCTTTGATCTGCTCTGGGACTGATGTCCCATGTGGAGAGCCTATAAAGATGGCATCAGATGGAAGAAGGCATAGCTCTGGGGATTGCCTATTACATGGAGGTGAGCAGGGCTCAACACTGGGGCACAGGAAGCTGCAAAATACTGGAAAATATCTGATTTGCATATTTTGCTACTAAAAACTTTTTTTTTTTTTTAAATATATATATGTAATATCTTTCCAGGGAAGCATGACTTTTCCACCTTGACCTAAGTGGAATAAGTTCTGTTTTTCATATCTTCAATACAAATGTGGCATTTTAAAAGCAGATGAGAGAGAGAGAGAGGGAGTAGAAAGTCACTAGATATAAAACACATCTGTGCAAATCATTGTTCTGTGACAAAAATGGCTCAGTTTGTTATACACAGCCACAGAATTACCAGTGCCATTACCAACCAGAAGACACTGGAAGTAGATAGAAAGAAAAAAAAAAAAAGATTTTTTTTTGTAACAAAACAAAAATAATTTTTGAATGTTGAAATGTTTTGATAAACCACACAATTACATTTAAAAGTTACCTCAGGAGTTATTCTACAATTGCAGGTCTCTTTGGTCAAAAGTTTAGCTCTGTGTTCCACCACAGAGTAACTAATATCTTCTGGTTGTTAAACTCATCTGGGAACCCTGTGAGGAAGAAATTCAAGTCTCTGAATTAAATTAAGCAAAATAGAGATTTAAACACAGTTCCATTTCTTCATTGTCTAGAGATATGCTGGTATTTGTTTTATTTTGTGAAACTTCGGTAGTTAGAAATGTATTTTGAATGATGATGACTATGAATAAACAAAGAAACATTTTCCAGAGCTGCATCAAAACAGTACCTATACTTTTATATAAAATCTGAAGCTATCATAACTGCTGTAGAGCTTTCACCTCGTATATAGGATCCTAAGATTCGTGTCTCTGCTTTGTCTATTTATCAGTGGGGACTTCAAACAGGGTCTCTAGCAAAATTATATGCAAGTGTCTAACAAAGTATGTTTTTGTTTCCTTTGCTTGCATTCAGATATTCCTGCATCTTGTAAATGCTTTGGGTGGATCTGAGGAACAGCATCTAATTTGCTAGGTGAAAAGTTGTTTTTGAAAAAAAATATTTTTTTAGTTTTTAAAAATTTAATGGTCACCAATACAGAGAGTTTAAGGGTTCTTCACTAGCAATACATTTACACCACATCTGGTTTGTCTGTAAGTGACTCCGAGAGATGTTCTAGCAAGAATGAGTCTTACTGCACTGAAAAAAATTAATATTCACAGCAATTAAAAGCTTTCTCCACATTGCATTCAAAATCTTTTCTGAAAGAAGGAAGAAGAACTTTGTGGCTGGGAAAAATCCTTTGCTTTTATGGCTACCTCTCTAAGCAGCTTCAGTGGGGGTGGTCAGGTTTTGGTGTTAAATCAAAGGATTTTTCAGGATAACAATAGATGAACTATTGGTAGGGGAAGAGCATGCATGTGTAACTCCATCCTAGATACAATGGTTTCCTCTTCCGTGGTACAGTGGATTCAAAGGGAATCTAAAAACTCAGAGATCCTAGAAAAATATCACAACTAGGGGAAACTGTCCAGCACGTCAGTGAAATGGTGACAGGCTGACACTCTCAGAAGGAAAAGAGGAAAAAACTGTAAAAGCAATGCACTCTGCTTCTTCCTGCCAGGGCTGTGATGCTATTTACAACATTGTAAGTCCTCTTGTATGTATCTGCCTGATTCAAAGTGGCTTTTTTATTTTTTCCGGTGCTCTACAGGCTTCACAGCCTTTGAAGGACAACTGACTAAAAGTTGTGGTTTGAAATTGCTGCTTGAGTCATGACGAACACATTTTAAAGAGACTCTGGTAGGGGCAGAGCCCAGCTAGAACATGGGTGATCCTGACATCGTCAGAGATGGACCTAGATTAGTAGAACTCACTGTTCACTCAGAGTTAAACATATTAAATATGTTGGATGGTGAAGAGGAAATGAAAAGCATTGGTGTAGAAAGATGGCCTGAGCCATGGAGGTGACTGATCCCTCAAGATGCTTCTCATGTCCCATTGGGCCTTTTTCAGTCACAGATGCCCACTAATCCACATCTTCAACATCCCTATCATAATGTCTTTTATTCTATTTTTGATAGCTGTGGTATTAGGTTATTGAGTGCAAAGGTTTATTTGTGGACCAACAAGCAAAACACACAGTAAAACATGCCAGCATTGACGCCACCTAGCCATGGTGTGTCTGCACTGTTCATCAGACCTGACATTATCAACAGTTTCAGAGCCAGAGACTGCTGAATCTAGTGTCTATTGCCAGAGACTGCTGAAGCTAGTGTCTATTTACATGTGGTTCAAAATAAGCCCCTTACTGTTTTAAGAAGGTAAGACATGTTTGATGCCACAGCCCTTTTGATCACGTCTGTGAGGGGGGCGAGGCTTCACAGGCCTCTGGGTGAGGCTTCACAGGGCTCAGGCCAAGGCCTCACAGGCTTCAGGCCCAAGCAGCACAGCGTTCCTGATTAGGGCAAGAATAAATCAATCCTGGCTGCAAAAGGGTTACACGATCTGGAGAAAGCGGAACTTGCTGAATGTTGAGAACTTCTGAAAAGCTGCACTTTTCCTATAGATGCCTGAGCAGGAGCTAATATCTTTCAGAGATCTGGTCCTCTCTCTTAAAAACACATTTTTTTATGGTAGAACAGCTGTTGTTGCTTCTGTTGTGATGATCTGGGTGAAAAGTTTGGTAACAGAGAGGGAGGCTTTAAAAAAAGAAAAAGGGAAAAAAAATCATCATCAAAAAAAAAAAAATCCAAAAAAATTCCTCCTCAAACCCACCCACTGAAAAAAACCTTCTGCTCTGGCCTTCCAGAGGCATAAAACTTCTAGTGTTTCTTAATGCAATTAAAACAAATGCTGACGTTATTTATAACTAAATTACTGGCAGGAAAAACAACTAATGACCAAAACCCACATTTGTACCATTTAAAAAAAAAAAAAAATCCTAAAGGGAATGATTTGTAAGGATGTGGTTAAACCTATTTATACCCTGGGTTCTATTTGTTTTACAGCCAGCGGTGCACGAACAACATGAAAGGTTATCTTTGACAAGGTTTTAGCTATTATTTTCTTCCAGTGAAATGGTATTTCTTGAGAAAAAAAGGTCTTCAGAACAAAATAACAATAAATCCTGATTTAGATACATAAAGCTGCCATCGATATCACATAATATCAGTGTTCTTTCTCACTCGATACAGGCGTTTTTAAGATAAATGGTAAAACTGAACTGGAAATCCATCTGGCCAGCTGCCTGATCTAATGAATAACCCCACTTTGGCTCCTGCAATGTAAGCAGAAAGAGTTCTCTCCCGGCCGCTTTCGTCTGTCATGAATCTACAAGACAGCCGACATAATATCTGGGCGACAACAGCGTGCTAACAGTGCAGTGACTTCCATTTTCTTTGCTTTCTATTGATTTTCACTTAATAACTGGCGAAATACTAAACGTCCGCCCTGAGTACCTAATAAATCCTGCCTGAGCTTTTTATTGAGGAGAATTTAATAAAAACAACCATTGCGGCTGAGGGATTTTTCTTCTGGACAGAACACGGTGAGGGGTGGGTGGTGTGTGGGGGTATGAGGGGAGAGACATTTGAATTTTCTAATTTTTTTTTGTTGAGATTTTTCTCCCCCCATTCTTGTCACTGCCCTCTTGAGGACTCAGCATAATTTGTTTCATAGGGACCTGGTTTCTTTGCTTTGCATATATTTTCTCATTGTCCAGAGATGGCCACTGCATGCACACATGTATTGCCACAAGACAGAGAAGAAGAAGGGTGTTTACAGAAGGAAGTCACTTCCACCACGTCCATCCTACCCACCCACACTTGTTTCTTCAATGTGATTTCAATTTTGTTAATTGTTATGAAGGCTCTCTAATTGCCAAGTGCAGGGGCTGTCAGAATCCTACAGTAACACGCTTTTTATTGTCCCATTTTACAGCTATTTTATGTTTGACACTTGACACGCAGGCGTGAAGATCCCCTGTCGGATTGGTTGGCTACTGTAACAAAATGGCATTTTTAAGTTATACGAAGTGTTAAATCTGCATCCAGTTAGAAACAAAACAAAACAAAGCCCGGTGGTTTATAAGTTGACAATTAATCCTAATTGTTAGCTTGGGAGGAAAAAAAAAAAAGGCTGGAAAAACAAAAGTAAAAGGCCAACCCCCTCTTTCTCTAGCTGTCCAGCAAGCCTGCATGTGTATGTTGATATATATGCTACCATTTTCTTTTCTGAAGATGAATCGGAGAGACCAGTACAACATTCCTAAGTACAACGTATTATTTTCCTCTGCATAACCTCCCGGAATGGCTCTCTTTGCCAATAAACTCAACAGAGTTCCTATTATACAAAGCTGCTCTTTTAAAGCATTTGACAGTTTTTATTTTAATTGACACAGAGGCAGTTTCAAAGTCATTGGGTTTAATGAACAATCATCTTAGCATTTGCCTGCTCAAATCCTCTTATTCCCAGCAGTTCACAGTAAAGTTTATTCTAACGGTTGAAATTAAAAAAGGAGAGAGAGGCAAGTAGAAACGTTGAGGAGCTTATATAAAAATCTGTGAATCTCAAGTTTTGTGCAGTGCTGTTATGAAAACTACTCAGCCATGCAAAGCAATAAGAGGTTTAATTACTCATTGGTAGTCCCTCTGCTGCTCCTGATGTGGTGTGTGGTGTTGCAGAGGCCTGGGAGAGATAATTGAGGCATATGGGTGGAGTACAGCACTGTTTTGGCAGCTCATCTATTTTTTCCTTTTTTTGTGTGTGTGTGTTTGTGTGTGTGTGCTGCTGTCTCATGAGGGGTAGAAGGAGCAACAGTTTGTGGTAGAAAAGTATCAGTAGACGACCCTGATCCAAACTGTGTAAGGATCTTGAAACCGTGGGATGGGGTTTCAGTTCCAGAGAGGATGGATGCTTTCATGAGATTTTGCATGGCTTGTTCCAGCAGCTGGGACAGTATCACGGAGGGAGCAGGATATCTCATAGTATTCTGTCAAATCCATGCTATCTCAAACTAGTAGCTGCAAGAGGCAACATGCGAATGAACCCTCTGAACATCCAAAAAGATCTATTTTCAGGTTTGGTTTAATCTGTCTAATCTAGGCACTACTGGGCTCATGTGGTCAAGACTTTAATGGTTCTTAATAGGCATAGCACTGGTGACAGCTATAGCCTTTCTGTTCTGCGGGGTATTAAGGGGTGAAGAGAAGGACGTGATTATTGAACTTACAAAGCCTGGGCCCTTAAAATCATGTGGAGGGAATATTAAAATCCAGGAATTATTATTTCTGGTTTGATATCCATTTTAAGGTGCACTAATTCATGAAGCAGCTCCTTCATTACGTATCTTTGTGTGGCAAAATAAGAAAGTACTAAAAGTTTCTGCTTCAGTTTATTGCTGTACGTTAATGACATTCAGCAGCTGGAAATAAAGGACACTCCAACAGGGTGTGATCAAATTACTCTCCACAGCTAACCATCAGTCTTTTGGGTACTACTACTACCTGTCGTTAAAGCTTGGAAACGTCTTTCCTAAACTATTTTTGCAGTTTTTACCAAATGGATAAAACAAGAAGAAATTTTATCACTATCTAAATGGAGTAATAGAGTGACAGGACATATTTGCATTCTGAATAGATTAGCTGGTCTTTTAAATATTTATTTGTGTCTATTTTCAAAGTCCTTGATCCTCTGAAATTTTCCAAACACTTCTGATTTGACAGACTGGGAAATCTGTCTGCAACTCCAATTATACTTGAAAAGATACATATAAATGATTTGACAAGTTAAAAATTAGCAGCAAGTTCTATACCTAGCAAGATTTTGTAAGCAGCAGTTCGTAATTCATGATACTTCACTCTAAAGTTCATGTAAATTCTGTATGTGTGGGGTCCTTTAATTGGTAAGCATAAAGGTGTATTGCTATTCACCTAATGTATTCTATTGCTCAACAAAAGGTTGTTGTAGTGAGCTCTGATTGTGACAAATGATTTACTATTAGGAACATTCTGTAATTATTGTTCGGTGGTACCACAGACCGATACATCATTAACATGATAGACGACCTTTTATATCAGCAAAAATAACTAAATTAATAAAAATGGCTTCATTCCAAACCCTGTCAGAAAGCCAATGCTCGAAACAATCAAGTATCAGTGATACCTGAAAAGACCAGAGTTATATTTTTGTTAAGCAAATCTTATTGTTTGTGTAATAACATTGACATGTGCTGTAGAACAGAGGACCGGATTTTCAGCTGCTGTGAATCAATGATCTAATTAATTCTATTTATGTAGAGACACACCACTCCACATCTGTCAGGGGTATGATATGTAGGATTTTATTCTACTGCTAAAAGCAAGACGGCAAATGAAGTATCAGAAAACTTTTTTTTTTTTCTCTTCAAGAGTTTTGGGAACTGATGCATGTGGGTTTAGACACACTGTTTCTTCAGACAGATTCTGTTCCCAATCCAGAGTGAGTCTACTAAAAGAAATACTTTCTCCAAATTTACATCAATGTCATTTGAGTTTGGGGAGGCCAGACTCCAAACTTGGTCAGACTCCAGATTTGGAATTTAGTAAAGCACCTGAAGACTAGATTTTTATATTTTTTATTTTTTTCCTACCAAAGAATCTAAGTTAGGGATCATGAAATCTTTGTGATCCACTATTCCATATTCACTTTATTATTATAAATATCAAGCCACTAGTTCTGGAGACTGTGTGGCTTTGCAGAATACAAATAACTTGGAGGTGATGCCATTTGCTGTCTCCATTTAAATTCCTACCAATTGCAGATAATTTCTGTGAGGAAATAACTGTCTTTTGGGAAATGGTGTGAGTGCCCTAGGTTGTCTTCCTGGGCCTACGAAAGAGCTGGCAAGGAGTAACCCTCTGCCCCCCCCAACCCCCCCCCCCCCTTTTTTTTTTCTAAAAAAGAAAAAAACCACAACATTTTGACTGATGTGGGAGCATACTTGAAGAAAATCATGACCACAGCTCAATAGACCACTCAACAATTCCTCTGTTATTGTTGTGGTGGTGGTGGTTTTTAATTATTATTCAGAATCCTCCTATATCCATCCTGTCATTCCATCTCTTTTTCCTCCTCTTGTCATTCCACTGAGCTGTTCATTACCAAGGTAACCCCCCCCCAAAAAAAGAAAAAAAAAAAGGTAAACTAAACTCAGTTGGACACTTGTCACATCTCAGTGTCACATTTATCTCTACCTTGTCTTTCTTGGTCTCGTTCAAGTGTAAGTTGCTTTGGCAGAAACTGTGTTGTGGATAGGTGTTACACACCTGGCTTTCTCAATTTTCATGTAGACACTACAAGGATAAATATGGCAAATAAATATTAGGTGACTGGATCACAAAACGCTGCATAATACCTGACTTGGTTTACTTCCCTGCAATAAATTCTCAGGGTGTTTTTCCAGGGACACATGCTGAAAGAAGAGCAAAAAACAAAAACAAAAACAATTAATGTGCAGGTCATTGTGTTCTAATAGGCAAAGAACAAGTTTTTGGGACTTCATTCCTTCCGCAGCTGTTACTAACTCACTGTGTAACCTTCAGCAAATCCCTTTATTGCGTCTCTGTAAAATATCGGTAATGAATTTACGTTTTGTAAAGTGCTGGGGGATCCACAGATGAAAAGCACTATATAAGCTAAGTGTTATTAATGTGATTCACTCAGTGAAATGAAATCTCTGTTGAGCAAAATACTGTTCTGTAAAATTTATATTTAAAGTTACATATTTTACAGCACCAAGAGAATGAAGGTTGTGTCACTGTTTCCAACATATAAACTATATTTAGCAATTTATTCCTTGGCTTCTCTCTAAGTAAAAGAAAACAGCTTGATGTTTAAAAATAACATTTTGTAGGCTTGACGTCCATAATTTGGACTGGAATATTTTTTAAACAATTATTTAAAAAGAATGAAAAATCTCTTTCTGCTCATATAGAATAAATTTTAATTCTAGCAAGAGCCATATGTATGAAGATTAGCCATTTATCTTGAATAGTTATTTCAATTTCATATGAACATTGCTATAGAAAAATGTTTCTGATGTCAACCATTTCTGTATTTTCTTTTAATGCATAGCTTGCCTTTTCTGGCATCCTGTGAAACACTGGAGTAGAGTTTGAATACTGGGTAGTAATTCAGTTTTGTAGTAAAACCTCTCTATTTCTGCTGCTGAGATGAGCTAAGTTGCAAGAGGTTATACAAACTGCATAAATGTAGGGAAGTATATTAGACTGTTAATAATCTTTTGATTTTATTAATTGACAATACCTGTAACATCTACAAGGAAATTGAATTGGTTCAAGCATCTGAGTTTTAACCCAACATTCTTCCTTCCTTTTTTTTTAATTTTTTTTTTTTTTCTCAAAGAAAGCACTATCATCACCGATGTTCTCTCATAATCCATTTGCAAACATCTTTTTATATTGAAATCTCCTGGTTCACAGTGGCTTCTGCCAGGAATACAGCCCAGCTTTTTTTTTTTTTTTCTTGTCTTGAATCAATTCATCAATTACCACTATTACTTGAGTCTAGGGAAGGAAGAAAAAGCTTTTAGAGAAACTTACCAGAGGTTATAGCTACTGAAGAAGAGAAGAATCTGGATTCCATCTTAGGACAAATGTTGGTGTGATTCTGATGATAACCAAAATGTTTGTCTAAGGACTAGGTTTGTCTCTCTGGCTCCTACTTGATAACACCATTACCAAGAGACCCCAGAGTAACCTTAGCCATATAAGCCTAATGTAAGCCCTTGCCTCATATAAGGAGGTCAGACTAAATTGACACTTTTTTTTTTTTCTAGTTTTGGCATCTGAATTGCAGCTCTAAGCACCTACCACATGAGCTTTTTTTAAAGTTCATCCCATTAGATATGAATTATTTTCTATAGAAATCTGTTTGACCCACTACAATATTCAAAACCCCTTTGAGGAACTTGAAGAAACACTGAAGCACTTACCCAGTTATTTTCCTCACTTATTATACAAGACCCAGGTCCTGATGGATATGATGACCTAACTTATTGTGAATGTCTGGCCACTAGACATTAGCTTCACAAAAAATCTGGAGGCTATAGTTAACCTGGAAAAGCATAGCTCTGAACTGTAAATAGAGAGTACCTACAGCAAAATGTAAATGTGAACCCATCTGAGTAAGGAGGTGAAGAAATGTTTTGTAAAGAAAAGCTCACAACAGCCCCTGGGGCCATGGCCTTGTTTATTAAGGTACTAGCATGAACTTTCTTTGTGGAAAGGTCTATAGCTGCTTTTTATTTCAATATAATATAATAAATATAACATCACATAATATAATGAAATTAAGCAGGTATCAAGACTATTACTAATCTCCAGCAACCACAAGAAAAGATAAGCCATTTTGTTTATACATTTCCTTGGAACTCTACATGGAGATATTAAGTAAATCTTGCAACCAATTTTCATATATATATATATATATATTTATTTATTTTGAATAGGCCGTTATTTTCCAGATTTTAAACTCAAAGAGATATTCTTTGTCCATTCTTGTAGATCAAGGCTAGGCTTCTTCCTAGCAGTAAGCAGTCATTCTTTGAAATTGTTTTCAAAGCCAAATGTTGGCTGAAACTATTTTAGGCCTTGCCTTTGCTAGCTTGGCCCTATCTGAAAGGAAGAAGTTTGCCCTTGAAAGAGAGTTAAACTGCTATGATTCACTGACTTGGAAGAATTGCAGGATGCTGACTGCCTGAAGTGGTGCCTCCCACTGGACTAGTGCAAGTTTCCTTCCTTCTTGTCTGACCAGGCCATTCAGAAGTTAGTCAATTCCCTGGTGGTTATTTCCAAGGAATCTCCAAAAAGGAAATACCCAGCCCTGGAAAGGTAATTTACCTAGACAGGATTTGAAATGCGAGGTTCTCCGCTGAGGGAGAAAGTTCTATATCCCATCTGGCTGTGGGAATACATCTTCGCAAGCTTTTTATCCCTTGAGCTAACAACTGCAGACGTTCTACTGGGAGGTGTCCTATAAAATCCGAAGTACTTGTAGATCCATATATTATCGCATCCGGCCTGTTCAAGCCAGAACTGTGGCATATCAGTGTTCTCCGAGAAACATTCTTGGGCAGAGCAGCATCCTCAGTTTGAGAATGGTTTAAATCCTCATCTGTGTGCGATGTCTCCTGAACAGAAGCTATTTTTGACTTGGTGGAGGCACAAGTGGGAGGAAATGCCAGCTATCTGCCTTTAGGGACTAGCTGTAATTTGTTTCCTTTGTTCTTAAGGAGCAGATCCCCAGCTGGTGTGAAATGGCATTTCAGAAGAGCTACTCTTGTGAGAAACCAGTCCTAAAGCCTGCTGCACTGGTGGAGCCTATTGCTCAGAAACCGGTCTCCAGGCCAAAGTATGTTTTACTTTACCCAAACACAGTGATGCTGTTTGAAATCTAGGAGACTTTTAGGTTGACAAATCCCTTTGCACAATATGTAATTTTTAGGGTCTGAAATACACTTCTCAGAACCTCCAGCTAGATAAAATCTTTACCACAGAATTTCATTTTACTTCGTTCTACTTTTTTAAAGCCCAGTTTACTCCTGAAGGAAATTCACTGGAAAGTAACTTATAAGGGGCTGGAATGACTGCACACAAATTCTTAATTCTTATGTCAACAGGTAGCAGTCTGTGCCAAGCTCTGGAAAAGCTCATGGTAAATGGAAAAATCCTCACCCTTGTGCTGGGCTATCTGGGCTTTTTTTTTTTTTTTTTAAATATTGGCTACATTGTTGTCTGTGATTCTGTGATTTTCCTCCATTTTCTATGAGGAAGATATCGCACCTGGAGAAATAGGCTGGTCTGAGAGCACCAACCCCTTATATAAATTAAAAAAGCTTTTGGTAAATAACAAATGAACACAGTTTTCATCCTCAAACACGTTGGCTTTGACTCATTTTAAACTGTAGCTTAAAATATGCCTCTTCCCACCACTTCTCTCCTTTCTCCTTCCCCCCTTCAGCAACAAAGCAACACAGTTCAACAGCACAGGCAAAAATGCTTAAGATATCTTCATAAAAACAAACAAAATGAAACAAACAAAAAAAACAACAACAACAAAAAAAAAAAAACACAGGAAAAAACGCCCCACTCCAAAAAGTGTCTCCAACGTATCGGTATATTGAAAAACCTTGACAACTGTGTGAACATATTTTCAACACCTGTTCAATACTTAACCAGCTGCCTCTTCATTTCAAGGTTTGTGAATATTTACCTGCTTGTTCAATACACTGGGCTTAAAACATGCAAAAAGATGCAATAGGAGGAGTTTGTGACAGTTCCTTATCACAATCCCTATTATGAATTCAGAAAGTGAAACTTTGTGGATCAGGTGGACAAATTGCTTTCCTTTTCTTGTGCATCTCTCTTCGTCTCTATGCCTTAATTTCCCCTTCTATAGAAAGTGCTTGAACTTCACTGTGATCTACTGATGAAATCTGGTTCTACAAATGATGGGTTTTCTTACTATGAAAAATAATATCCCTCTTTATTTTATTTTTTATTATTTTATTTTATTTTATTTTATTTTATTTTATTTTATTTTATTTTATTTTATTTTATTTTATTTTATTTTATTTTATTTTTTTATTATTTTATTTTATTTTATTTTATTTTATTTTATTTATTTTTTAAGTGACTTGTAGTGCTGCATCAAGGGAACTCAAGGTTTTCAAGTAAGCATCTATGTTTTGGGCGATTTCTGGAAACTTCCAGACACTATAATGGATTCATTTTTTACTTCTGGGGAAACATAAGCCACAACACATATCACATGTGCTGAAAGGCAAAACCTGGAATATATTTTTGTTCCAGCTCCAAGTAAAGAACTGCCCTTCTCCATGATGGCCAAATTGGATAATAACTGCGGTGTAGATTTGACTACTCGGCTGGGGAGAAAGGACAACTTCCTTGGTCTGGTCGTTGAGATTTCATCCTTTACACCGTTGTTATGGCTCAGGGCTATTTGCCAAATAAGGGTTTAAAAGGACTGTTCCTTCCTTGGATGCAACTCTGATATGGATACATAAATGCATCAGAATTTTTTTATGCTAGAAACACACTTTTCTCACAACTTTAATTTTTGATGTTAAAGATAGAGCTGTCTCTCGCAACACAACAGGCCTCAGACTTTCACAGCTCCAAGACATAGATGTCTGATTACTTAAGCTCTATTTGAAATTAAATTCCAGCCTCAGGGGCATTTTGATAATAAATTCATTTAGGGAAGAAGTTTATTTCATAGACACAAACATCCTCTGCAGCTATGCTCTTTGCCAGTATATCTGCACAGAAAATTTTAGGGTACTTTCCCCACATTTCTCCTTCCTGTATTCTTTTCTATGGTTTGCTTACCTGATTCATCACTTCTTTTGGCAGGTGGTACGCTCCTGCACTTGACTTAGCTTTATTGCACTTCCAAGTTTTCCTCAAGCTAAACATGTCTACATCATTACTTAGCTCTGCCTTGGAGGATGCCACAAGCCTGCCAATACAACTGAACTTTCTTTCCACCTCTTAATCCTGCCTTGTATTCATAGCAGAGTTCAGTGCTACCCATAAAATCACCTTCATGGCTATTTGTTTCTTCTCCCAGCATCCCTCTAATTTGGGGGATATATAGAGAGGAATTAGAAAGCAGGCTGGAAGTGAGGCACACAGACTTGTCTCTGGCTGAACCCAGGTGCTCAGAAGCCATCGGCCAAGCGAGCACTGGGTATGCTGAGCACCCATGGGTGGGGAGCTGGGAGGGTGCAGGAGACCTCATGGGCAGGTGGTGAGTTTGGGCTGAACCGTGATCCCGAGCTGATACTGGTTATGTGTGGAAGGAGAGGAAATTTCAAAAGAAATAGTGTTTTTGCCTTCTTCACAGGGAAAGAGGAGAAGTAAATAGAATTTTAAAAATGAGGCTGAGAGAAGTGAATAGCTTTCTGCTGGCTTTTGTGTCCCCCAGGAATCATTTCTGATTCTGTATTTTTGTTTCTAACAAATTTAGACCATATTTTCCCGTTGCTGTATTTCAGCCTTCTTTTGATACCAGACTACAGTGGCTTATAACAGTGATCAAAATGAATGTTGAATTCCCAAGGACTTTACTGAGGTTGCCATATCCAACACTTAGAAAAGCATTTTGAAAAGGGGACCAAGGATTATTATTCCCATTTTATGGACACAGTGTCATATTATTGCAGACATCAAGAGGAAGGATTGCCTAGCATGTATTTCTTGTCCATAGGAAACCAAGCAGAGAGGTAGAAATCTCAAGATAAAGAATATTCCAGCAAATTTGTAGACCGCTTCCAGCAAAAAGATAAGTGCTCCATCTTCTGTAGTTTGCCTCAACTTGATTTCTACTTTTTTTTTTTTTTTTTTTTTTTTCTCACTTTAACCTCAGCCAGGAAGAGGGGAAAGGGAGAGAACATTGATGAAGGACTTGCAGGAGTTTTCCTTGTAGCTAAATTCTGCTATCAACCACTTCTTGGGAAATCTTGCTTACAGGGACTGGAGTTTAGCACTGCATTTGCATTCAATGATAATGATTTTCTTTTAGTCCAGCTGGGATAACTGCAAAGATAGTGCCCAACTGCAACTCTGTTGAAGGGAGAGTGCAAAATAGATTACACTCCTATGACGACTGGAGCAGTGGGAAGGCAAAATGATCAAGAAAAATCCTCGCTGTTAGAGCCATAACAAGGACTCTTGATTATGCAGGTTAAAATAACTTTGTGGCTGTGCCTTCTATCCATTTTTATTATCACTTCCAACTGAGGCACTTTTTTTTTTTTTTTTAAACAGGTAAAGCTTTAAAAAAATACCCTGGATCTTTAGATAGAATTGAATGTTCTGTGACTTTAAATGAAAGCTCTACTGTTGTTGGGCAAATAAATTTAAACCACTTAACATGGCAGAGAAGGTCAGGCAAGCTTATTATAGTGATCATAGCGTTACAGCTATTGCGATTGACCGCTGCTCTTTGGAATCACCAATAATCAGAGGCCGCAAGCTGTGTTTGCAGAGAAAGGTCATCATTCATTTTTTTCGAAGCATTAATATCTTTTGTTTGTTTGGCTCAACATGAAACAGGAATCGATAGAGGTAATTCACAGAGCAATTAGCCCCTCATCTGTCAAACGGTGTCTGGGTGTATTTAACAAAAAGACCTTTGGAAAGGTTTAAAAAGGAGGAAAGTGCCTGTACAATCAACAATTTATATTTTCTACATGACACATTGTGTATGTATCTGTGAAGAGAAGGGACCTTGGGACTAAAAAAATATACATAAAACATGCTGTAAATCTGTACTCAGACTTTGAAAACCCACAGCGAGACAAACTGTTAACTGACTTGGAAAAGTTTTCCATGCTGTTCTTAGCAAAGATAAAAAATTTCTACCCGAGGCTCAGGGAACAAGTTAGACAGTTGTTCAAAAACTTGTCGGATTAACTACATGAAAGGGAATGAAGCTGCATATAAAACATAGGAAGGCAGAGACAGAGGCAATAGGTCCCTTGCAGCCCCGATCCTACAGTTTAAGGTTTTTTGAGCCACCCCCCCCCCTTTTTTTTTTTTAATTTCCCAGAGTTTTTTTTATTTTATTTCCCAGGGGTTTTTCTTTACCGGGACACTTAGAAGAGTTAAGGAAAACTGAGAAAAAGTGCAGAAATCAGAACATAAGTTATTGCTCTGTTACACTTATGCAATCTTTATATAAGCACTATTGAACTCTCAAATTTGAGACACTAAACTGGCCTGGGAGGATAAAGCTACAGTAGATCAAGGGCACTTTATTTCTGAATGTGAGTGTCTACCAGGGGATTTCATATACTTAAAGAACTGGCTGCATTGTATCTGTGTTTGGAGGACTGGCAAAGAGCATACAGACTGTTAAAAAGAAGGGTGTATTTTAGAGGTATCATAAAAAGTTTGGAGGTTGTCCCAGAAGTTCAGATGCTTACTCCAGATAAAATTTGGCTATCTCAGCCTCTAAAGAATAAGTCTCTGGACTTTATTAGTTGGGTAATTGTAGGGTAAGCTTTCCTCATTTTTTGTCTAAATGCTGAAATTCTATATAGCATCAGAACATTTGGAGTTGTTGAAAACTAAAACCTATTCTGAAGTCCAGAACTTCGAATGAAATTTTAAAGTCCCACCAGAAAATTTAGAATTTTTCTCCATTAGCATCTTTGTTCTCTCACTGATTTGACACCTTTCCTGCAGCACTAATGTTTTAATTTTAAATTTTAAATTCTTTTTCTTTCTTTTCTTCAGGATACAGAAGGTGCCGGGGAGTACACCCATTGATAATAGGGGAAATTTTGCTTAATTGAAGCCTTAAGTTGGATCTTTGGTGCTATAGACTTATGTTGATGCTCATTGTAATCAGTCAATACATTTAAATATGTTTCTATCATTAGGGTCCACATCAAGGTCTTCAGATATGGAAAGAAGGTGTGCTAAGACATGCTTCCTTCTATGTCATTCTCTCTTTAGGGCCTTAACCCTGTCTCATTATCAAAGGTACCAATGGCAAGTGATGGAAAAGCAAGAAAAAATTAGTTCTACAGCATTGTTGATACTTTAAAGTAGATTTTAGATTCTAGCTATTTTCCTAGATCTTCCTCCAACTCATTTTCAGCCACGATTTCTGTGATTTTTTTTTTGGGCCTTTTTTAAATGGAAATGCTCACTGAAATTATTCAATACTTACTTTATAGTTGTTCATTTTAAATTCCAATAAAATAAGGAGATCTTCCTCATGACATCAAAAAGTCCATCAGTGATTAGTGAAACTTTTGTCATGTATTGTGATAATAACACACAAAAAAATCAAATGTTAATATTCTAGAAAAAACAGTTCTATTTCATTCTGAAGAAAATATAGAGTAAAATATTCCAGCCATCTTTCCATTTGCAAGGTCTTAGTTTCTTTATCTTCAAAATTCAGTTTTTACAGTGAATCATAAGTGAATTGAATTATCCTGTCTCAATCAGATTCCTAATAGGCTGATCACCATGTCAGATCTCTATTACTGGAGCATTAGCTGACAACTGTTTCATTAGTTTCTCTGTTCCTTTGTTTTCTTTTCCTTTTAGATATTGTCATATGCTCCCAACACCACTTCTGGGATTCCGCTGAGATCAAATGTACGAAAAACTTTTCCCTAGTCCATACATGCTTTTAAATTGAAGGAGTCCAAAACATTACAAGCTAAATAGTTGATGAATTTTCACTAATATTTCACTAATTCTTGGCATTTTATTTATTTATTTTTTATTTACAGAGCTGCTCAGATAGTTTGAGAAAGTTCAGAAAAAAAAATTCAAATTCTCATTTGAGGGCAATCAGTGGTCTATAAGATAGATCAGATGGCCTTCAAAGTCCTGTAATCTTTGTGGTTGAAGTTCTATTATTTTTTGGTGTTTTTTCAATTAAAAGTTTGATTAAGTATGCTTGGTGGTTCTTGATGAATTTGGAGTGCTGACAATGCACTGTTTGCCCCCAAAGTGTGAGAACCCATGCTCTAGAAGAGGGTTATATTGCTTTCTCTTTTAATAATGGTGAGTTAAATTCTTGCAGGCTCTTCTGTGATTTTTCTCTGATTTTATGAATCTATTCTTAGATTTAGTAAGATGGATAGGCTGCTGGGGACTGTGCTACTCTGTTATTGTCACTGAGGTAGGATAGTCCATCAGCAAAACACCTCTTAAATATCAGTCCTGGCTACCATCCAGAGAAAACCAAGACATGCTATTGAACAACACTTAGGACCAAATCTTTCTTCCTCCTCTGCCACCACTAAGCAAATTCGTTAAAGGTCTTGGCCTGTATTTAAAATAACATGAGCTTAAAGAACTTGCTAGTGTTTCATCTTAGAAGACATTAAGTGTTAGAGGAAAGGCCAAAAAATTGTTGGCAGACTCTTCATCCAAGAAGTTCAAAGATGGTGTTGATACCTAAATGTCCAATCCATCCTTGCACATCTGTTTGCCAGGCAACTTGTCTAAAGAGTTGGGCAGGGTTTTCAAAGAAGCAAATGACAGTGAGATGCCTGACTACCATTTATGCCTTTGAAAAATCTACCTTCTTGTCTACAGTGACGTTTCCCCCAAAATTTACCATCAGTGGTAAGAATAAATGGTTTTGACAGTCACTCAACAACTGCAAGCAATTAGAACCATCTAGATCTGCAACGACTCTACATGCCACAGCATTTAAAATACCAGCAGTCAGTTTGTTAGCACTCCAACTGGTGAGCACAATCTCTGTCTCTATCTGTGAAACATTTCCAGGTAAGGCAGTTATGAATAATTGCCGTGGCAAACAAAGTTAAAAAAAGAGGTGGAGACCTTTGTGCCTCAGAAGATAAAGAGAAAACAAAGCGTTTAAAGTAGTGAAAGCCAAAGAACTTCAAGAGAGAAAGACAAAGCTTATTTGGTGGATTTGCAGTAGTATTTTTACACATTGCAGCAAGTCAGAACTGGAAATGAATGAGTTTAAGATATGCTGTCATTCAAAAAAGAAACAAAGCACTAATTGCTATTTGGCATCACATATTTGTTTATATTTATGACTGGCTTTCTTAAAAGCCTGACTTCCTATTCATGTGCAGGTTTCCTTAAACAGTTTTAAACTAAACAATTAAACTTTCATTCATGGATATAATCTAATAGGAAGGAATTCTTCTGTCACATTGTTTTATGCTCTTGATGAAGAAAATATTTCAAATTAGCTTCATAAATGTTTTAGGAAAATAAAACCCTGTAGGACAGCAGCTCTCAAAAATAACTCACAATATGTTCTTGCATGGTAGAAGATAGCAAATACTTTTTTTTTTTTTTTTTTGTGGCAACTTCAGCAGCTGCATTTTCTTAGCTGTGAGCAACATTTCTTGTGAATTAGAGAGGGGATATTTATCTCTGTTCACAAAGGCCCAGAGTACACCTGCTCTTTATCTCAAGGACCTGTCCAAGGGTAATTTCAAGACCAGCCTAGTTTTCTAGACTGTTGGCAAATCTTCAAGTTTACCCTCAGGAAGAGTCAAGGGTGTCCTCCAGAAGGTCTGTGCCCTGTTGTACTGAGCAAGCACAGCAGCTGGACGTGAGTTTTCAGCCATGTGCTGGACCATGGAGCATCCTGAGCTTACAAGTGCTTTCTTCAATGACTCATAAAATAACAGAAGCTTAAGAAATTTGAATGGTTCATCTCTGAGGACGGTAAATTTTAAAGGAAAGAGCAGACAAAGTGTAGAGATGGTAAAGGAGTTTGGCACAGATGACAGAGAAAACATATATCAGAGGCAGAAAGTGAACCAAATTCCAAGGCAAGGACAGTTGCTGTGGTCCACTTAGGAGTCCCGTAAACAAAGTCTGCATTGAAGCAAAAATATTTTCACAAATCATTTTGGCTTTAAAGTATATTTTACTATGAAGTTTTCAGTTAGTGGTGTTGTTAACATCAGGCCAAGTCCTGAAATCCTGTATTCAAGTAAAAATTGTGACAGAAGTATAGAATAGCTTCTATGGTGAATTCAATAGGTATGAGATGGAGAAATGCACCCAGAAGAAACCTCAGGCCTAGATTAGGACAAAGCCATACTTGCTTTCTACTGGAGCCTTATCGTGTCCTTCTGTACAGCTGTAAGTGTGGAAATACTTATGCAGATTGCTTTCAGAACCTCCATAAAGCTTTACAGAGGTTAGGTCTGTTATTTATCAAGATCCCGGCAACTAGGGGTTTCATATTGCTAAATTTTTTAGGGCCTTTATGTAATGAGTTTTAGGCCACAGTCACATCTGTGCAATAGAAAGGGCACTTCTAGAAAGAGTCCAGTCTTTGGACTGGATTTTCAAAAGCACCTAAGTGAGCTATACTTTTTCAGAGACTTGCAAGTACCTTTAAAAATCACATCCCATGAGATCTGGATTTCAGAAAACATTCAGGATGACGTGAAGGATAAAGTGCTTCTAATAGTAATTGCAGCATGAAGGCTCTGCCCAGGCTTCTTTCCCTTTTACTGAATTGCCAGAATGTTCCCTCAAACCAGGATAGCACCCAGTGGGCCTGGCTTTTAATTTTACCACCTCTAGCTGACTGTAAGGATAGCATGTTTTGTTCTGATTTGATTTGGGTTTTGGTTTTGCTTTTTAAATTTTATTTTTAAAATAAAGATCTATTAGGAGAAAACTGTTAATTCACCTACAGTTAGCAGTCTTGTGCTTGAGAATCTGTCACTCTGCTGTCGCGTCTCATCTTTATTGTTAACCACTCGTAGCTGATATATAGTCCCTGTTAATGTTGTTTCAGTTAATAAGTCTTCTCATGTACCCTCAGAGTTCTAGCACTCCGATTTACTGAAGAATGGCCTGAATGTCCAATATGTAAGCAGAACTGGATTTTCAGTTCCTTTCTTCCAAAACAGTAATGAAATGTTTTTCTTTTGTGTTGGCTCCGTCTCAATCTCTGTCAGACTACTGTTTTTATGTGGACTTGTTTATGACTGTTATGAAACCTTAATAGAGATGTCTTCTGACACCTCTCTATGTACAAGGTCTTGATACCTTCCTGAAGCCCCCTCCCTCTCCTGCAGATGTATCATAGCTACTTAGATATTTGATCCCTGTGCTCCCAGTCAGAATCTTGTGACAAATTGCTCTTTTGCATCATTGCCAAACATACTGAAGTGAAAACATGCCTTGGGTGGGAAAGGAAACCTAGTTATACGTTAAACGAAAGCAAAATTAGGGTCCTGCTAATAAAATTAGATTTTCTTGACACTTTTAGTCAATGCAAAAATAATTGTGGGAATATAAAAGGTTTTTTATGGTCAATTATTCTTGTCTTAGTAAGTATCTATAATCATAACCGCCTCTGAATAGGTAATAATCCTCAGTAGGGAGAAGAGAAACTTCCCTGCAGGACCATAAGGAAGGTAAAACGTTATCACATGCATGCATAAAATATATTAATATTGAGATGGTGCCAGTGCTAAGGTCAGATGGTTAGACATCTTTTCTTCCCCAGAAAATATACTATTCCACCTTATTGGACTGCTGACATCCAATTGATCTGCATTATTGCTCTTTGGCAAGTATATGTGCACCTAAATGTTTCAGATAATAGGTATTACAGTATTAGGTAAAAGCTTCCTTGAAGTCTCGAGCAATATCAAAAAAGTATAAATTGTAGAATAGGAAAGGTGAAGATGACACTGGAAAGCTTTGAATAAGATGTCATTTTGCATTTAGAAAGATAACTAGAAAAGTTAAGACAAAAAGAGGGGAAAAATGCTATCCCCTTATGTTTTCAGCAGATGCTCTTAAAGGCTTACAAATGACCTCTTAGCAGAAATGAGTTCCTCTATGGGTTTCAGGCACTGTTTATTATCTCAGAAAGAGACCAAGAGGAAAAACTGACATAAAAGTCTGACAAATTATGCTTATTTGAAGGTAAAATGCTTCTCATCAGCAGGGCAGTGAGAACGTACTGTATGTGTCAGCTGGACGTTGAAATGTTAGTGTTCTTCACAAGGTCCTTAACCAAGCGGGAAGTATAAGGAAACTTTCTGGGGAAAATCCTCCTGGAATCTGAATCGAGTGACATCATTATCCCACACATCATGCCTGGGAAATCTAGATTACTCCTGGTAATGAAAGGGGAAAGGGAAGCATGTTCTGTAAATAGGGAGCTTGAACCCAGATTCTTTGGCTGCCACCCAGATGTCTCTCAGTACAAATGGGCTCATCTGATCTCTACAGTCAATTTTATTCTGGAAAGTAGCCAGTGGGCCTAGTTCATGACCCAGTGATGTCATAATAATTCATTTTCGCTCACCACCAAGCCTTCTGAACTTTCCATTTTACAATGGGTCTTTTTAATAAAGAAGGCAGTCATGAATAGAATTCATAAGCACTCCTAATGATTTATAATCTTTTTTTTTTTTTTTTTATCTTTAAAATGGACAATCCTGCCTTCACTATCAAAACTGCTTAGGGAGGTTTATTCCTTCTGTCATAAAACGTAATATAGATTTTAGAGGTAAAACGAATGCCGTTGCCACCTATGTAAAAAGGGGAGCTCTTGTGAATGTAAAAAGTCCTCTTCTGGTTCAGCAGAAGACATTTACTGCAGGAAAGAGGGGGTTACTCTATCAGTGGTCAAAGGTGTGGAGGCTTTTATTGGAATGACTGGAGCACTTTCCTGTCACTTCTGGGGAGGTATTGCGGCTCACATGGCACAGTACAAGCATGCCGGAGGAGACCCAAACAGCTGTGGCATGTATAACCTGTAGCCTGTACCTGCACAAACACGACATTGCTGAACTTGGCTCCAGCGCCCTCCTGAAGCCTTGCCTCATTGAACTTGTTTAACCCCTCCCAGCTAAAATAAACTTTCCTGAGATTACTTCACTTATCCTCGGCATGGATCTTTTCACCCCTGGGTTGTAGGAGCTGAGTGGATGATCAATGCATTTGCAGCCTGCACTGTAATTTAACTTGCTGTGTCTGACAGGAGATGTGGAATTGCTAAAGAGAGGCTTTACTTGTAATCTTCTTATCATCTTATCCTGGAGTGTTTGTGAAGGGGGAGGCCTTTCCAGCAGGGACTCAGAGTTGAGGGTTAATGCTGAGAAAGAGAAATTGCCCTATAGTGCGCCTGACTCGGTGACCTGATAAAACATGCTCTGGACAGCTCATGAACTCTAGCCCCTAACTACACACTGTGCTCAGGCTTCCTGCGCTAACATCACTTGCCTTCCTTTCAGAAGCTCATTAAGAAAAGTCACTGGCTGTAAATATGATGGGGGGAAAAAAGCAAATCTTTTCTCCCTTCCTCTCTCTTTTTTTTTTTCCTCTCTTTCATTTCTGATGCTATTTCAGATCTTCCCGGCTGAACAATAATTAGCACAAGTCTAGTGTGATTAATGAACATGAGATGAATGGCCCAGTAGTACTAAAAGCTGGAAGGAGACGAGAGGGAAAAGGTGCAGGAAGTCAGGAACTAAGGGATCCTGGAAAGAGGACTTAAGTAACTGAAGGAATGGAAATAGGGACTGAAGAGAGTACAAGGACTGAAAAGAGAGGCTGGAACTGAGAGGTGTTGGGGGGTGATGAAAGTGAAGAAATATCCATTGGAAACTGAAAAATGGGAGGAAACTCAAACATCTGTGTTAGAACAAAGAATTGCTGGCTTCTAACTGGAGCTGTGCAAGAGATTTGTTGCACAGCCTTAGCTAAATGGCTTCTTTGAGGAGTAAGCAGGAGGGAGAGCATGATCCTGCCAAGCTCCCAGTGCCATCTGTGGAAGTCCTTCTATTTCCTTCACTAAGATCTGGAAAAAGCTCTAGGAGAAAAGGAAGCGGGGCCAATAGGACAAACTGCAGAGACAGCTAGTTGAAGTGGAAAGGGAAGGAGAAGTGGGATTTTAGGATTAATCAAGAAGCTAATGGGGAGCGGTGACAAGCCATGAAAACCAGTTTTTGTAACATAACATCCTGCAGACATAAGTGAAATGTCTTAAAGCTTTCACATGCAGTCGTACTGTAAAGTTGATAATCCTACAGAAGCACATGGAATTAATTAAAACTCCTTTAAAGGGCTATTAAGGGGAATTCCAACTTCTTTACTGTCTGAGTGCTGTTTCACACAGTTGTTATTGATTAGACTTGAGTTGTAAAGTGGTTTGTAAGAATTAGGGAAGGGCAAACGGTTTAGAAATAGACACGGTGGGTGTTCAGACTGGAGCAGACCAAACTCGAATAGTTATGGCTACTGTATTTTTTAATATTCCTCTCATTTGAGAGGGGAAGAGGAAAAACAACTCCATCGGGTGAACCTCAAAGAAGTTTTCCAATAAGTCTTTTCCCACATCTGAAGTCATTTTTTTTTATTTTTTTATTTTTTTGGTAGGAAGGGGTAGTCAGATCTGAAGTCTGCTGAGCTTTGCTGGCTGTGAGCTACATGCAATGTATGTGGCCCATCAAACCATAGGTGCCTGTGATAGGAAATGTACTCCTAGGTGAGTCTGCTTCTGATCCTAGACTTAGTCCAGTTTTATTAGTACCAGATTTGGTGCAAAATTCACTCACAGTCCTCAATGCGATGAGCTCTTTGGGAAGGTGGTTAGCTGCCAGTGAAGAGGGAAGGATCCAAGATCAATACAAATTTTTAGCTGCTTTTACTTGCATGTTTATATATATATAAAATAAAATGCTAGTAAGCATAAGACTTTTGAAGTATACAGTCCTCAACTTGCCTTGTACAGATTTAGCCATTTTCTTCCTCATGCCTGTGACTTCAAGCTGAACTGCTGAAATGCCTTCCTTAAGTCCAAAGAAACTAGTTGTAACAAGTGTCATCAGTTAAATTACCTCTCCTTTGCTAACTTAAGTAAAGTAACCTTTTGTACTAGATGCTTATATTCTCTCTTTTTTACACAAGGAATATGTGTCTGTACAAGGGGTGCTTTGGGTCACATACATCTCACAACCACTAGAGACAACTTTGTTCTATAATAATAAAATTCATGGATTAATTAATTAATTAATTTAATTTTTAGCTGATTTGGTAGTTTGCTCCTCTACTCCCTAATTAGAAACTGATCCAAGAACCTGTCTTTTCTAATGAGTAGAAACTTTCATCTAATTTTCAGCCTAAGGG
Source organism: Anser cygnoides (assembly GCF_040182565.1). Taxonomy (NCBI): domain Eukaryota; kingdom Metazoa; phylum Chordata; class Aves; order Anseriformes; family Anatidae; genus Anser; species Anser cygnoides. The sequence continues at coordinate 5,742,939 of NC_089883.1, forward strand.
CACACCAGGCCAGTCAAAAAGCTTTTTTTTTTTCTTTCTTTTTTTTTCTTTCTTTTTTTTTTTTTGGTGTCACTGTTATGTGTTTGGATATAAAAGTCTTTGGTTTCTTTCTAATGTATTAATAGAGTGACTATATACGTTCTCAGGCAGTGTTTTGCTATATGAAGGAAGCCATTTCCCCTTTGTCATCTTGTAAGACTGTTTCTCCAGCAGGATTTGAGGTAAATAGGAAGAGATGTCCTTAAGTCCCTAAGTCCTTTATAGTGGGTGTAAATATGCAGTTGTGGAGAATCAACTTTCCTTCTTTTCCATCCATGAAAATACAGAATAGATGCACAGGTGGTCTTCTGGGAATAGATTTTGTGTCCAAGCTTGCAACCCAGCTTTGAACTTTGACTCTAGTATAACAAGTTATACACAAATGTACAATCTAAGGCAGAGGAATGGAGGAGTTGACCTGTTTATGACTTCAAGGAAGAAATAAATTGGGAGTAGCGGGAAATACTGTGATCTGTCAGTCTGATTACTAGCTCACACTTCTCTATACATTTCAGCCATCACTACCAGCAGCAATCCATCTTATACCATGACCCTAACCCTGTTATCTTTCAAGGTCTTGAGGCTTGGGGTACTCAGAGAACTTTTCTCTTTCTGGCTTCCCATGACAAGAACTGGTCTTTTCATCCTCCTCATCCATCATATTTCACAGAAGATCCTTAAATACATCTAGAGTTTGCAAAGCTACCAGTTTTTTGCTTTACAAGTATTTATGTTGCAAACAAAAAAACCTGATGCTAAAATCTCACCATTCCTGTTGGCGAAAACTGAAATAATTGCTCAGTGGAAGAAACTGTGAATTTTCACAGTTTTATTCTGGGACTGAATTTTGGCCATTTTTGCAGTGTATGTGTTTTTTATGTGTATGCCTGCTTTCAAAAGGCCTGGAGGAAACACACCTCTTATTTAGCTGAAAGTCATGAAAAAGTTTCGGGCAAAATGACCAAAACCACTTTCATTTTCATAAATATGATTGTTTTGACCTTTGCTGTCAGGGGTGGAAAAGGAAGAAACTCAAATTAGAAGCTAGGCTTTATGGACTCTGGCTGTTGGAGTTGTTGGTGTCTGACCACTGCCTTTGACATCACCAGCAACAAAGATCACGCGGTTCCAGTTCTCTGTTTGTCAAAGTAGATCATTGCTATCTACTTCCTTGTAATAGTTATCTGTTACTAACTACACTGCTCTTGGTGAAGTGCTTTGATAGCCTTGAGAGAAAGACACTGAGTGAACAGAATTATCAGAAGTTAATTTTCTGCCAAGCCACCTGCCTGCTTTATGGTGGTCTCATGCCAGTCAGATGAGAGGGTTTTATCATGCGCTTCAGTAAGCAAATAAAGTGGATCCTACAGCGGATCAAGCAGTTCCGACTTCTTCATGACAAATGTTTTAATCTTCTGTTTTAAAACACAAATAAACAGGCTTTTTTTTTTTTTTTTTTTTAACTTTACTGCTGGGACTATGAAAGTGACTTATTTTAAAGAAAAGTTAGAGTTAAAAAAGTCACCATTTTCCACAGCAATTTTGGTTTCTCCTCAATTAAGAGGAAAACAGAAACTCCCTCCATCAAGAAGAGCAGTCTGGTGGCATTGTCAGAGCACAGTAGCATTCTGAAGACAAAATCAACCAAAGAAGGGACCACAAAATTAATCTAAGCTGGTGCATTAGAGAGCACTTGCTTGACATTTGCTGCTCCTGTCAGGCCTAATAGAGAGATTTTTACCTGTATTTGCCTATTCAACATATCAGCCCCTCAGCCAATTTTGGAAATTATTTCTGATTTATGGCTCTCATTCTGGCGAGTGTCACCTCAACCTGTCAATTATCCCTCAAAGCAAATGCTAAGTGAATGCTAGCTGGGTAAAATTAATAAAGGAAACCTTTACTTTAAAAAACCGAAGACACAGGCTTATGAAAGGGATAATTCAGCCAAGCTTTAACTCAATTGCTGCTGATATTTTCTGGTGGCATAGAGAAGATGCTAGAAAAAAATAAAATACAAAGGGCAAAGAGTCTGCTGGGGGGAACATAGTTTTTTAGCTCCTCCTCTGTAGAGCTCCTCAAGGTACCTTCTGCCCCCTTATCTTGAGTTTTCATTGGCTCTGTATAACACCTTTATGTCACCTGGAAAGGCATAAAAGCTTTTCTTTGCCATCTGCCCCATCCAAAACACACTCAGTGCAGAGCAAAGAGCTGTGATGGGTTTTCGTGCTGTGCTTCATGTCGCACTTCCACCCCACAGAAATACGTGCAATCAAGCCAGACAGGAATACTATCAGTTCCTTTTGTGTCTGTTTATGTTGGGAAGATGATAATGATTTATGGGAAACCATAAGGATCAGGCAGTGTATCATGTGTCAGGAGAAGCTGTGGCAAATTCCTGAATCTATATCATTAATACATGGTTGCACCAAGTACAAAAAAGTGCAAAAGCTTTTGTAAAAGTCTGCCGTACTGCACATGGGAGCAGTATGGATCCTTCAGTTGATGTCCATCTCCTGCCTGCATAATGCTTAGCTTGCCAACTGAATTCTAGGTGTTCTCAGTCTTGACTTTCAGTTGGGTTAAAGATCCTTTCAGATAATTTTGCCCAACATGGTATACAATATTTATATTGTAAAAAAATATATATGAAATATTACCACATTTAATATTTATAAAAATTACCACATATGCATACTGAAACAATCTATGACTGACTCTTCGTCTTTCTGTGAGGGTGGCATGGTCCTTTATGTTATGGATCTGACTACAAGAAGAATCAAACAGCTAATATTTTTTTTAAGGTTATTTGAAACAGATTTTTTTTTGTGAAAATTATGTCTGAGAAGGTCGATGTTCTACCGCATATAATTTCATAAACTTCATTGCAAATGTAAAGTCGGTGAAATGACGTTTTTTATCATGGAATAGTACTGAGGTATTAACTTTGGAAGGCATGTTATTTCTGCATTTCTCTCAAAAACAGGTCTCTTGCATAAAAATAAATAAATAAAAAGAGAGAGAACAGATATATACATATATGTATATATATATGTGTTCCCTACATTTTCACTTCAGAGTTACATGAAGTTCTTGATTATAAAGTCTTTGTCAATTGCCACGTGAAAGAGATTTCTGAAGGCATCAGTCTCTGGATCAGGCAGACTCCAGTGATCTTCCTGATTTTTCAAGGCTGGGCCTGACTTCATGACATCAAGACTTGCATGCGAGATTTACACTATCAGGTGGTTTTTTTTGACCTTTGGGAAGCCTGGATCACAGATGTGAAAGGACCCAGATGGCCTGAACTCCAGAGGTGTTGAACACCAGAAATACAAATTGAATTTTAATAGGACTTGGGACAGTTCAACACTTCTCATTATCAGATTGAAGATTTCCTTGATCTATGTAAAGCTGGATTGTATTTCTCTTTTTTTCATTTGAACTCTTCATCAGGTCAAATTACCTTTGCATAATCAAGGAGATTTTAGTTCCTTCACTTTAGTGTAAGAAATACATCACTTTCAAATATGACTGGGTAAGAATTCACAGGAACAGGGAAAAAGAAAAAAAAAAGAAAAAGAAAAACCTGCTCTAGTTTCATTTCTCACCAGGGAAAGCACTGACTATTCAACTGGTCCATCTGCCTGGGAGAAGCCTCCATGTGGTTCTTCCTGCATGACAGAATCCTTATGTTACTCCGTTTGGATCAATAATTTCTCATTTGGGGGCCAGCAAAGCCCTGTGAAAGTGTGGTTCAAATCAACCGGGTCCTGCCGCAATCCTAAACCAAGGCTCTCTGCATCTGAATGTTTATACTGTGTCCATCTGGGTTAGGAATTTCTTATTTGGGGCCTGGCTATGTCACAATTGCGTCATCTCCCTTAAAGGGAGGAGGAAAAAAAGAGAAGTCTGGTTGGGTGTCAGAAACCTATATAATTAAAAGGCAAGAGTTCAGTGTTCAATGACACAATGGTGAAATGCCCTGTTTTTCTGCAGCCTCAGGCTATTGAACCACAAATAAATCCCATTTTAATGAAAGAAATCTTATTTTGTCTACAAAAATCTGAAAGTCCAGGAACATAATGAGTGTATAGAGAAACCTCACATCATCCTGGCTGTGCAGGGGTTTGCCTGCACACCCTCATATAATTATATACAGACCGCATATGTACCTTTATCACAGGCAGCTGGAGAGAAACGAGCAACAGTTCTACAGTCAAAGAGAGTCAAGAACCACAGGCTGTACATTTTTATGTGACTGTTACTCTGAACAACCTCCTTTAATTTTCCATTCTTTCATTTTAACAAAAGCTTGAACACTTCTCCATTGATTTGCCTATTCCACAGAGAGACAGACAGAGAGAGGGAGGGAGTAAGTGAGGGGTGGGGGTTGATTTCCAATATTATGTAAAACATTTGGTTTCATGAAGCAAGCTGGAAAAGAGGATGAAAAAAAAACCCTTTAGGAAAATAGTTTTCCATTGAAATCAGTGTATAAAGTAGGTCCCACTGGGAATATGTTTTCTCAAAGCTAAATTTTTAAACTCTTTCTACACTTCCCATGCCACTTGTCAGCAGAGAAATGAAAGGGAAAAAAATAACCCTTGGGGTTTCACAGCTTTGCACATTGAAGAAATGAGGGATCACTCAATGGTTATCAGAATTCAGCATTTCTTGTAGTGGAAGACTCTGCCATCCCTCAGACTGTATCACACTTGTGGACATAAGATTAATTTATTGTGGCATTCCTTCTTCAGTTTTGGAGGACTTTTGGTTTGTTTCCTACTTCATTATTAGACACCACTAAAGGGTTTCCTCTACATGCCATCTTGTGTGTGCATATTTTGCACGTATCACAGTCTTAGAGTTAATTATCCTCAGTGTAGTGGAAGCTACCCAACTTACATCACTTTGGAGGACTCGGGCCACTAAGACAACTGTAACAATATGAAACCATTAACTCAGACTACTAGATTGGCACAGGCCAACCACTCCAAAAGTACTGAATTTGGGTCTGAGTTGCAGTAAAATAAAGAAACAGCTCTAGGGGAGATGGCAAACAATGCAAGCAATTCTGCTAGAACATCCCACATCTCCTCAGAAGGATAAGTTTACAGTTCTCATTGTTAAACTTGACAGGCCTCTTCCCTAAAGCCAATGATTTAATACGATGCTAATAGTTCCTAAGCAGAAAGCTCCTCCCTTGTTATAGGAATACCCTGGTGTTTTTACTGTCACCTTTGCAAATACGTGCAAGAATAGTTTCACAAAATCATAGTCATGCTGTGCAGAAGTAGTTCTTCCTGTTAGCAAATCTTGATATGTCAAAGAGAGAGCAGGTGAGCACTCACAGCACCTATGAGAACATTTTGCTTTGTATGAAGCTGTGAGGCACGCTTTTGAATCAGGGTTTTCAGTTTTGATCAAATCTTCCAGCTCTTAGGCAAAACGACGTTTTGCACAATTTCCCCTCAAAGCCATAAATTAGGCAAAGCTCTCTCACAACACAGCCCAGATTTGTGGACATGCTTGCACAATGTGTTTTGTGAATTCTTCTCCCAAATATGTGTGTACTTGGAATGAATTGCATACCTGATAAATGTGACCAGATACAATCATTGATAGTTATGCTAAGAAATTGGTATTATTTGAATCCTAAGAATATTGTGTTGAAACCACCAACCTTCCAGGTTATTTCTTTTCTGGTATTTATCTATCTATCTATCTATCTATCTAATCTATTTATTTATTCTTTCAAGGGTGTTTGCTTATATATATTTGAGTGTATGGATAGAAAAATCAAAAAGTAAACATTAAAATTTTAAAAGCAATAGCATTTACCTCTGGGACTGAATTCTATCCTTTTATTTATTTATTTATTTATTTATTTATTTATTTTTATATGTCAATTATTTATCAATCATTATGTTAGCACCCATTCCTCTCTGTCTCTCTCTATTTTTTTTTTTTTAGGACTTTGCCATTTCTGGATACTTCTAGGGTATGCTGCAGGAGACATGATAGATAATTAGATATTAGTGACACATCATCATATCATAGAAATACATGTGCCAGGAGTGAAAGAAAAACTGACAGTATTGTTGATTAATCTTAATTGTTGCCCCAGAAATGTGGCAGCCATGTGGCTGAAACATAGTGAAAAGAATCCATCCTGTTCCCTATTACAGACCCCCTTGGATAGGTAGTCAGTAAAGCAGTGTTTTATGTTGTCCTATTTCACAGGAAGTTTTAGAGAAGGTGCTGGGCAAAACCAGTATATTTGGGGCCACCACATGTTTACTGGCACCTGCTACTTCTCTGCTGATCTGCATCATGTTATTTTAGCATCATGGTAGTGACTGGCAGTGCCTCACTGTCTGTCTTTGGAAATGCTGCTTTATAAATTAATGGGTAAGTCAGACTGGATACACATTTTATATGTCTAATCATACATATTCCTTGGGTCTCTTGCCTGTGTAGCTGGGGCAAATCTCAAAACTCAACCTTGCGATTCTTGCATACAATTCCTAGGAGGATAGGCATAGTTGTGTCCCTGAAAAATTTTGGCTTATAATATGCATCATTGAATTCTGTAAGCTCCACTTAGAGTGAAAGAACATGAGCAGACCATGTTTCAACTTGAAACGGTGTGAAAACAGTGATTCCTTTTACGTGGGATGTCTGCCTTGACTGACACTCATTGGTTATGGGCCATACTGTACGGAAATTTTGCTCTCCAACACCAAAGTTAGTTGAGGAACATTTTCTTGCTTTTCCCTCCAAAATATATGCGAAAGAATTGGAGGTTTCCTGCTCGCTATACGCCAAAAAGAATCGAGAGCAGGTATTTATTCACATGTTACTCAGCTGCTCGTTTGCGAATAGGGGGGCCATGTTTTCATAGACCATGTTTCATAGGCAGCATGTGTTCAATAAAACGTTTGTACACTTGCCAAAAATCGGGCTGCCAGAGTGATTTTCATGGATTGTGTCAGCAAATGTTATTAGCAAATTGTATAGTTAACCTGGTGTAAGACTTTTATTACTGCTGGGTATACTTACATATCAAAAAGCTTCTGATCCCCGCCCACTCTAAGCCTTCGGCAAAGAGAATCTGTAGTTTTTTTAAGAGACCGTGTTTACAGCTAACTAGTATTGTTCTTAATCCTGTAAAGTCTATGTGGGAGAGAACCCCATCAGTTTCAGTCTTAATTAGTTTTGGCAATTAGTTCTCCTGGAAAGGACCATGAACAAGGTCCAGGCGGCTTCTCAGCGCATTATTTCTCTTCAGAAATGAGCCTTCCTCTGGCTGTGTGAACCTTTGCAGGCATGAAAAAAAAAAAAAAAAAAAAAAAAAGCAGTGTAAGTCACTACAGATATTGCCAGTCTGACAGAACAAGAAGTTGGGCTGCAGGACGGCATAGTGAGAAAGCTGTTAGGGTACAAAGGGGCAATCTGTGGCTATTTTATCTACACAAAATTAGAACAAAAAAAGCTGTGTGCTACATCAAAGGGTCCACGAGAGGAGACTAAATCTTTTCTTATTTAGCATTATGTTAGTAATTACTGATTTAGGGGAAAAGAGAAGGGAAAATGTATAGAATATTGTCTCAGGAGATATCATTACATCATCATTTGTACTTCAGATTCTGTTAAATGATCAGATTTTATAGAATTTGATTAATTAAAAAGAAAGGTTTGTTCTCCTACTGCGCTGTAAATTATTTAAATCCCAAAGTAGCTTAAATTTCCCAGTTATGTATTAGACAGTCATCTTGGCCAGGGAAGACAAGAGGACAGATGACTTTTCCTGAATTAGAAATGTAGGTACTGAACTCAGGACCTCAGCTTCTAGCGCATCCTTTGCAGAAACAGCTTGGCTTTTGCTCTGCCATCTCTCCTTCTCTGGTAAATGAAGTTAGTCATGGGGCTTTCCTGTCTTCCCTTCATTAACTGACAAGAGCTGTGTGAAGAGGCATGTCCTAATATAACGGCAATCACAGTACATCTCTGCATATGGCTAAGATCTCTTAGAAATACACAAAATAAATGGTGAAGTCTGCCCTGGGTTTGGAACAAGTGCAAACACATGATGTGGGGGCTGTTAAAAGGAGCTGAAATTATTTCTTTTTGTCTTAGGGCTGAGCTCTGAATTCAACAACATTATGAATGCCATTATGCACCTTGAAATATTTTGTTCTGAAGCACTGGATATACTTTATTCCAGCTTGTCCAGTATAAATACATAGATAAATCCTCCTGGGATTTTTTTTTTTTGTGTGTGTGTGTGTGTGTTTGTTTTAACCAACCTACAGAATTTAGGGGGAAATGAAGCAATATGACTCTGTTCAGATATTCTGCCTCTTGAGCTTGGTTGGTTTTCTTCCTTGGTGTCCTGATTCGAAGGTGCTTTAGTATAGAAAGAAGAATCTGTTATAGTATCTGATATGCACATGATGAAGTATATGTCTTTCTAAACTGCTGTCTTCATAAAAGTCCTGCTGCTGGGAGGTTTGTATAATTTATTTGAGGTAATATTGGGAAGCTATGCTATTAAATTCTCACCAAATTCCCTTGAAATCAAGCTGGACTGCAGTGGATCTCTGTGCAGAAGTCACTGGCTCCAATACATCAGGCACCTATGCAAATTCTTAAGCTCAAGTGTACGAGCAAACAGCCTATAATCTGCCTGATTTCCATGGGATTCCTTCAGAGTTTTTCACAGTATAAACATTTCTTAAAGTTTTCAGGTGTTTTTAGCACTTCACAAGGGATTCACATTCAAGTCACTCATAAACCATGTCATGAAATAAAAATCTTAGTTTAGGGGTTAAAATTAATTCAATCATTTTAGCCTTGAAACAGGTCAGACAGGAATTATTGCAGGGCCTAGCTATGGCAGACACGATAACTTTCTGAATATGGAAGGAATACTTCAATCCTGTGCAGCAAGGGGAGAGGAGTTCCTGACATGTGGTGCTGGTTGGACTGAGGCTTGTGTCAAGATCCTTACTTTGATGGCTGTCCTTCAAAATAGGTGGTAGAAAAAAAAACCAAAAACATAGAAACATAGAATATCTGAGTTGGAAGGGACCCACGAGGATCATTGAGTCCAACTCCTGGATCCGCAAAGGACCTCTCAAAAAAAAAAAAAAATCAGATCAGATCCATCATGATTTCCATGCACAGATCAAGCAATGACCAAGAAGCTGCATGCAAAATAGAAAGGAGAGGTGAGAAGGGGATATTTGGAAATTATTCCCAGTCCTTCTCTCTATGGTGTTGCCCCAGGGTGTTTCCCAGGGGGAGAACACTTTGGATTTTCCAGCGGGCTTGAATAGGAAATGGTTAATGCCATCATCACCAAGAACTGCAGTGTGTGTGGAATAAAAGCTAGGCACTCTGCCGATCAGCCACCAAAAACATGCTCTGTGTTAGACATTTAATCATATTACTGCTCCCAAAGCTATCGGAGCCAATTTAATCAAATTGTATCATGGACATGGTGTTATTGTTTTTAATGCCTATTAGGAAAATAAAAGTTAGCACTTATTAAATGAGGATCCTCTTGCACGTTGATTGCTTTGCTAATTTCTTGCTGATAATCCCTTGTTTTGTCTTCAGATAGAAGGGTGGATTTTTGTCAAGTTTCTCAGCAAAGGTCGGCGTGCTGCAGGGTCTCTGACATCAGCTGCACGTAGGAAATGAAAAATAAAAATAGAACCTTGTTCTTCTCTTGCTTGTACCAATACCAAGTCAGAACAAGTACAATAAAGTCAATGGAGTTATTTCTGTGTAAAATGAATGGATGTCAGTGTGACTGAGAGAGGAAGAGGGATGTCCATCCATTTTTTTCTGGCAATAACTATATTATCACCCTGTTGCAAGAAGGTGTGCAGAGCATAACAGAGAGACAGACAAACAAACAAAATGTGATGGAGTTGAATTTCAAAGGTGGAGCATTTATCTGCTAAAAATCACCCAGTGGCTTTCAGGAGAAAAAATGGGTTTTGACAGGATGGTAATGGGAGGGAGTGGGTACTATATATCTCAAGAAATTGGGGACTAATCTGATCTGAGGAAAAAAAAAAGAAAAAAAATGTTGCATTTTGTTTGAGGCATAGGTGACTGGGATCAATTCCTGTTATTCGTCTGCATCAAGGTGTGATGGATCTCTGAAGGTTTATTAAATATATGAGCTGAAATCATGAAGTTTATGTGCTGGGCATCCCAAGACACTCATGGGAAAATTATCATACTTCTTCAGTCATGCTTAACGACAAAAGAAAGAAAGATGATCCAAATATTAATTAATCATCACAGGAGATCAAGATGAAGTACTTTCCTTCCCAGTATCAATTGGCTAAATGAATGAGGCAGATCCCATGCTTTTCTGGAAGCATCAGTTAAAGGCCACTGTTGAGACAGGGAACCTGTTCTGATGAGCCATTGCTTTCCTTCATTAAGGCAGATTGTCCATAGTTAAATAAAATGCTTTGGAAACAGCATGAACAAAATATACTGCACTTTCAGTGTTTACCATTACAGGAGTAGCAACAGCAGTGATATTTGAAGGCATAGTATTTTCTTCCTTTCTTCCTGAATCTAATTTAAAGTTGAAAGAAGGTTTCTGGAATAGTAACAGAGCAACAGTAACTGCTGGTTCTATTCAGCTTACACCCAAATAAAATGGTTCATTTCAGCTAAGTACAATATCATGCAATGCTGGTTAGTTTAAATGCTTTGTTTAGAGGGTTGTTTTTTGCTTAAAAAAATTATACAGATACTGCTGAATGAGCAGTTAGGAAACACATGTTTCCGAACTGCAGTTACAAGTATTATAAAATATGATTGATACCATATGCTTTCATTCTTTTCTTTTCTTTTCTTTTTTTCTTTTTTTTTAAATGCAAATTAAATTTTGAAAAAGGTTTTATGCCATTTTTATATTTTAAAATTAGTAATAATAATTAAAAAATGGTCTGAGCCATGTGGTACCAGAGGTTATTGCTCTGCTCTGCCACTAAATAGACCCAGGTTGTATTTGGGGTGGAACATTTGACTCCCTGGGGCTGGAGGCTGCTGTATCAGCCAGCTGGTGGCCAAGTATTTGAGCCAACTCAACCAATTAGTTGAGTCCTCCCATCCGGTGGCTGGACTTGTTCAGTGTATGTCTTGCACATTTTTTTTTGCAGCTGAGATGTGAATCGGGACGATTCTAATTTATATGTGGCAGTTCTGCCAGAGGACCTATGCAAGGCATGGTTTACTAGGAAAACACTCTGCAAACATACTGTGGAGGCACAAAATAGTTGTGTGGTTGGTCCCCTTGATAAGAGGAAGTAACAGAGATGGTCAAGTTACAAAAAAGTCAAATGGAGTTTTAAAGGGGTTATAAACTAGAGATAGGCAGACAAATGAAAGTTGGTTTTTGAAGAAACTGGTTGAATGTTTTTGAAGAAACAACTGATAGAACTAGTGAGAACATTGAATCCAGGACAAATGTGGTCAATATTTTTAATGCTTTGCTATTCAAGCTCTTTGGGTACGTCTTCAGAGACAGCTTCATCTAGTTGTAAGAAATTCTTGCATTCACCTCCATGAGCTCCAAGTCTCACCTAAGAGCTGTGCTGACACTGAACCAAACACAGGGAAGATGTGGAACTCACAGCACCACTGTAAACAAAGGGCACAGCTTCATCTCAGTTATACAGAAAATCCTGCACTAGGGTCCCTAGTTCCAAGTGAAAACCTCTATGGCTACGTAATACAAAATACTGCTCGTATATACATTTTTTCCCCGCTGACTTGAGTTTGTTAAAAAAAAGATGTCACAGCTTAACTCTGTCCTGCCAGGCTTTTTGCCAGTGCAGATATTGTCTGTTCATGCCACTCTTTCTTTAAGCCAGATCAGATATTGTCTGTCTAGACACAGCCAGTGTAAATCTGGCATAAACTCCACGTTGCATGTCCTGGTTAGTTTGACAGAGATCGGGCTGTGTGTATCTGCCCAATCTGAATTAAGCTGTTACTGCTGAATGATCAGTTAACTCAGAAACATGCTACTAATGACAGGAGGATGACGGTCAGCCTTTGAAATGAGCAGAAACTTGGCCTCCCTTTCCCCTGTCAAAATCTAATATTAATAGGGGAAACTCTCTTAAAAGCCAATGGTATAAGTACAAATGCAAATCTTATCTTTGCCTTGTTATTTTAATATTTCATTTCCTTCTTTCCATATGAATTCAGCAACTCTATTATTGCCAACTGTCAGAATCATGTGGGAAAGAGGAGGTGGTGGGAATAAAATAGTTATATTTATTAGATCAGCAGGAACCGGCATGGAAATGGACCCCTTTCTTCAGCATCGCCAGAATACCACTGCATCCTGCTGTGTTACCTTTGGTCCATTCATGTCAGCCAGGCAATCCCATGTTAAGGAACACACACACACAAAAAAAGGTGATATACAGAAGGTTGGGAATTAAAAGCGTTTCACATCTATTTTACTTCACCTATAATTCTCTATCATTATTACCATTATTTTCTGCTTCATAAGAAATGCTGTGAATAAACATAATCCTTTTGAAAAGTTTCTCCCTCTTAAATGTTTTTTTACCACAACATTGAAATAAGTTACCTTATGCTAAATGTTACTTATATGCTATTTAGTTTGAATATCTTTGTTGCTGGCTATGGGCTGCTCTCACTGTTAGCCCGTGGTCTTTTCTCCATGTGATGTTGCAGTGTCATCTTGTTCTGAGAGTGTCTAATATTGCCAGAGCAATAAAACACAAACCAAATGTGTGATGTTGGGAAAAATACCTGGGAGCATCCCAGGGATGCTGTCTTCCAGCAGCATTTTTCTGTTACAGAGGGGGAGATGTGGACGGGGTCCACACACGAGGCTGTGCAAGAGGAATGTTCCCGTTCTTGTGGGCAGCGAAAGGAAGAGCTGTGTCTCGCTGGAAACCTCGCCTCATCCTCCCTCCACCCCATTCCTCCACCCCCTCGTTTCTCTCCGTGAGCTCCTTGCCTCTGTTTATGTTTTAGGTGACAAGACACAAACCAGAAATGGGAACGGGAGTGAACAAGGCTGTGTGCGGGGCTGTGCTGGAAGCGGCGGGCTGTGATTCCAGCACATGCATTTGGCATTTGGCAATATACCGCCTCTTCAGCCTATGCTCCGTGCAGATTCCAAGGGGATGATTCATCCTGACAAGGGAGCCCATGGCTCCTTTAATGCCAAGCATTTACTCTGCAAAACGTGAGAGACAAGAGGAAAGATCTATTTCTTTCTGATTTTCGTGAAGAACTCCCTCCTCCTTCGCACCCCCCACCCCATCCTGCATAGTTGAGACAGAGACTTTCCTATGAGAAACTTTGTGTTCATGACATAATTCCATGGTTTTCAACCCAACTTCTTCTGCATTTTCCCCTCTCCCTCTCTTCTCACAATTCACAAGCCGTGTGAGATTACCAGTACAATTAAAGCCACGGGAAGAGGAAAAAAATGGGTATTAGACTTTGATAACCCTGTCAGGGTCATTTGCCAATAGGGAATGGGGGTCAGCCACAAATTCCAATTTTAGTGTCCGTGACAAGCAGTAATAATCAAAGGAACACAGGAAAGCAGATACGTGATCTGAAATCATCTATAACCAGAAGTGTTTATCTAGAAATGCTACGCTCTGGCCAGATGTCTATCTCCTCCTTTTTGCATATATTTCTCTTTTGGAGAATGGTCCTTATCTAACATCTAGCTTCTTTTACAGTCCTAGTTTGGAAAGGTCTCACTGGTCACACGTACCTTTGGCTAGAAAGGAAGGCTGCTGATTACATATTTTTCTTAACTGGCGAGCGGCTCTTGGAGAACAATGCACGATATAATTATAGAGTTGCTTTCAAAGATGAAGATAAATGAAGCTGTTGCAGCCATGGGGGTAAATATTGAAAGGTTCATTGCCCACTGAGTGGAGAAAGATATCATTTTGTGATCAAAAGGAAAACCAACAGAAAGATGATAGGGATGAACCTTATGCATACTTGCTCATTGGGTTTTAGAAGAGTTGGATCAAATGCACCTCTGCTTTTGATAAAAATCCTACCTTGAAAGTGGAGATGAGGATATGAAATCAGATTCTGGGAGATATGGGAGCTAGCATGAATATGTGGTTCAGGTCTACTTTTTTTTTTTTTCTAAATGCAGTTTTATTTTTAGAGGCAATCAAAACTCTTCTGAGAAATCCTTCGCATTCAAGAATTCAGGCCAGAACTGCAAGTTGATTCAAGCTCCCTATAGGTAAGAGGGATTTCTCTGCTGATGACACCTCAACACATAATATTTCTGGATCTCTTTTCTGGCCAGAAGTAACACCAGACTGAGACAGCAGCTGAGAAAAAAAGCTCTGAGGTTTGGCTCATAGGAACATATGGGGGCTGTTAACTTTTAGCAAAGGCTTCTTTGGATTTACCACAAGTAGGGTTAGTCCTGAGCTTTGTGGCTCTACAGTACAGATCTACAGCTCCCAGGTTGTTTTATAACCTGGGGTTTCCATTCCGGTCTATGTCTATATATGATAAGGAGTTGAAAACCTGAAGACAGAGATCTGAAAGACCTCTAGGTCATTCTTTCGAATAATTTGTGCTGCAAATATATTGAAATTAATTGTATTTTCTTCCCCTGCCTGTGTGGAATTTCCCCTTACTGTCACTGGCCATTATTAGGAAGTGCACATTCAAGCAATAATTTATAACCAACAGCTAAACAAAAATAGGCTTAGGAAAAAAGAAAACAACACTTTTTCTTGTTCTTTTTCTTCTCCTTCTTCTCCTTCTTCTCCTTCTTCTTCTTCTTCTTCTTCTTTTTCTTTTTCTTTTTCTTTAAAATTTTTCCTAGAGATTTGGTCTTTCCCTCTAACCCATCCACTGTGCTTAATTTAGAACAGTTTTCAACATAGGGTAAGTCCTAAGTTTAGGGCTAACTATTTACTACTATTTACTTACTTTTCCTTACTCTCCCCATCATTAAAAAAACAGTGATAGATGCTGATGGACGAGGTGCAGTGATATACCAAATAAAGATCTAGTGCTGCACACTGAGAAGAATCCTTTAGGTAAAAACAGGAAGGAGACAGATTTCTTTTTAAGGTCTTGTTTACTTCTGGTCAGATGAGTGAAAAGAAATTAGGATATACACACTCAGCTCATCATTGGCTTGAGAATATATGGTAGCACTGGGCAAAGGCGCTGGGCTGCAGCAAAATAAAAAATCAGAATTGCAAAGTCTTGGGCCTGAGCAGCCTGCTTGGCCGAATCATCTGTGTCTGCCTGTAGGTGGAGAGCAGTGCCATTATATCACTTGGACTTTTATTATATTCTGTATTTCCAGTGATGGGTAAGCTCACCCTTTCCCTACAGGTTAATGATGCTGTAAGCAAGAATAGCAGAGGAGTGGCCAACATAGCAAAAGTCAAAATGCTGGTCCAAGTGAACCGCTCTATATAGTCTGAAACTGTGAGTTAAATCACAGGCCCACCACAGCACTCTGTGAAGGGGATTTACATATAAAAATAATGCATACAGCTCATGAGGAGGAAGAGAGAAACTTTGATCAGGTGAGGCCAAATGCAGAATCCAGCCACCTCCTCCTGGTGTGTGACCACAGGTAAAATTCAGGCATCTGAGGGAAGACTAGTAGATATTTGGGCAACAAAGGAAAAACAGTAAGTCGAAGTCCTTGCCATAGGACATTTGGGCCATTCTGATGGCTATGATGTTGGATTCATAAAAAAATACCATGGGACTTTCCAAAGTTGCTAAGAACTTAGTAAAACCCAGATGGAAAGATTTTTCTTTTTTTTTTTAACCTCTATTTGTCAGCACTCTGTGGGAGCGTGCAAAGTTATATGACCCTTAGCTTTACCTCACACAGTCCCACCATAACTCATTTTTGTGGGGCTCTGACCTATGATGGCATGCTGGCCTTGAAGCCACAGTGTGAAGAAGTGTGCCCAGGCTTGGAAGTCTATCAAAGTATATCCAGCCCTCCACGGTCTGAGCACAGGTCTGCAGTTCTCACAGATGACAGTGTTTATCACTCTGCCTTTGGCACCTGGAAAAGCAGCACAGCAGGTACCATTACGGTTTGCTTATAAGCTGATGGCTCTACCATGTATTTTAAACAGCAACCATATTTTTATTATATCCAAGGTCCATTAATAGCAACATACTTTATGAAACCATTTCCATCGTAATATAACATTTATGTTTTCTGTTTCATGGAAAGCAATATATTTATTGCATGCATTTGTGGTTTTTCACAGTGTTTTGGCCAAGGTCTCAGCTGGAAATGATTGGCATTGTTTCATGGACTTCAGCAGAGCTTTGATGACTTACAGAAAATCTGGCCTCTTATATGTTGATTCAACATTAGTCTGTTTAATAAATGCCCACTCACATATTTATTTATCCCCAGAACAAGAAAGACAACAGTCAGCAGATGAGCAAGTTTCTTTATCATCAGTATTTTTCAGGAGAATTCTGTATTTCTGGATACAAATATGTCCCACCATGACTGAATGTAGCTGGATGGGAGCCATTCTGGTCAGAAAAGCAGACACAGATCCCAAGGGATCAACCGAAAGGCCCAGGGCGTAAGCTGAAGCACGGCACCGCACGTGTGCCATTTTGAAAAGTCATGACAGATTCATGCTGAGGTTAATGTGCCATTCATTATAATTAAAGAATTCCTATTTATGCTTCTTACTTTGATGCTGGCTTTTAGTCATTAACGCTGTGGGTGACAGAAGTTTGCTGCAGTCTCAGTGCCTTCAGCTGGTAAATCTCCATTGAAAGAGAAGCTGAAGAGCTGTTTGGATGGGGCCTAGTACGATTCAGTAATGCTGAGGACAATCTGACATTGCTTTTGTAGGATATGTTGAAACAGTCCAGAACAGCAAAGCTCAGGACCGAGCCTGGTTAGGTAAATCCATATTCCATCTTTCTCTATATTTACAGGCTCTGGAAAATACCCAGACAGCTTGAACTATAGGCAAAATAAATAAATAAATAAATAAAATTGTGTGCGCTCAGTTATAAATAATGAATGAAAGAAATTCAGCCACACACTTCTTTTGAATTCTTGCCTTTCCAGCAAAGAATAAATAAATAAATAAATGAATAAATAAATAATATGTCAGCTATACTGTGAAAGATGCCCCTTAGGCTGACACTGTGCCCAGACAGCAAAGGCCTGTTTTTAGAGCTGCTGAGCACCTACCAGCGATACCTGTAGCTTGAGATGCTTGGGTTGATCTTTATCCAAGAAATGAGAGCTGCTTTTTTATCTGGATCCTTGGGACATTCTGTCCATGCTTCATCTGCAACTTACTGATGAAGTGGGAGAAAAAAGGAGTTGCAAGGCTATGTCCTACTGAGTCAGTAAGAAAATCGTCACAACAGGGAAAACATCACCTGTAAGCTCATACACAGAGTCTGTCTGAATATAGGATTTGAACGTGCAGACTAGGCCCTAACAAACCTTATATGTTTTTTCTTTGAAGTGTGCTTCCAGACCAATTTCTAACTGCTGCTTTTTTTCAGCTGTTGCCCAGCAAGTCCCTGCCCAGCTACTGTATGGCTTTATTTGAGGAGTTCGTGTCTGTGTTGAGGGATCTCCTTGGAAATCACCAGGATGCTAAAGATAGTCAATAGCATGTAAATCAAGCCTAAAGCAAATGTGCTTCTTCTTGCTGGTGAGGAAATGATCCAGTGAGGAGACAGATCACCCAGCCCTGTATTTGTCTCTGAATTCAGAGACTACAGAAGCCATTTGTCCACCAGAAGGATGAAGATGGCAGGCTGCAGACCGACAGTGCTTAAAGACGGCAGTTTCACTGTTTGACGTGTTTGGCCAAGGTAAGATTTATATCCTCAGTCAGTGGGAATCTGAATCAAGTGCAGCTGCATCCTTCTTGCTGCTTTTCTTTTCCAGGAAAGCATGAGGGGTGGGAGGAGTGAGAGGGAGCTAATGGACACAGGTTTCCAGTGAAAATAGACGATTAGGACCGTACCAGTAACAAATTCCTCAGAAGCAAGATGTGACCAATGCGACTGAAAAGCTGTTGCTGTGTTGCAGAAGGCCTAGTTTCACTAAGCAGCTGAGGAGCAGAGACAGATATGAAGTCTCAGAGGAATACGCTAAAACACATAAGTAATTCTGGTTACCTTTCAACCTCAGGGCAGCTGCTGCCCTGACCTGACTCTCGTGCTGGGACTGTGACTGAATTGCCTGACACAAAAATGCGTGCAGTAAGTGATATTTATGTGGATGTGAAGGTCCCCTCATGTGCACGCCTGTTCTCACTTTTAAGCAGCCACTTGATCAGATCATTAAGGAAAGACAGAGGTGAAAAAGAGAGGCCTTATCAGCTTCAGTTTGGTCCGTGTGCAAGTGGATTTGCTTCCTTTATCCAGGGCCAAACTAAAGCAACACAGAATACAAAGTACAGGGCTTATGTGGATGCTGGTTTTTCCCCAGCATAGCATGAAATGGGAACACTGCCATTATAAAGACCAATGGACTGCTTGAAGTCTGAAGCCTTACTACTAAGTAACTCACATTTGTGGTGTGGTGTGGTTATGTACAGATGGTGAGAGAGAACTCAGACTTGCTCTACCGCAGCTTCTCCTTACATAGACACTAGAGAGTAAACCTTTTCTACCTTCTTTTGTTGCTTTGAGACCTTTGGACAAAAAGGAATAAACTAAAATGAACAGCTTTTGGTAATCAACACACAGCTGAGCTGAGGGTTTTCTTACTAGCAGATGTTGTGGAAGTTTTCACAGGTCCAAGGAAGACTGATCAAAGGCATGGAAGGACTCTACTAAATATTTACAAATCATGAAGTGCAGTGGACAGTGCGATATGCTTGGCCTAGTTTTATACTTTTGCCTAAGCAACTGCTCTTGCTACAATTCAAGGCAGGATCCTCGTCTAGACTGACGTTTGGTTTGCTTCATTGTGGCCATCCTTATAATAATGCTGTTCCTGTCTGTCATTAAAAAACATGCACATATGCTCTTTGCTAAGTGCTACTCGGGGGCAAGTGATTCCTTTCTATTCACGCAAGGCGGTGAGCTTGTTCTTGTTCCAGCTCCTAGCACATAAGGAAGGGCAAGCCCTTCCCTACCCATCCCTCGCTCCCACAGCTGCTTCTGTGGGTGGGAGAGGCAAACCACAGCTCCCTCTGGAAAACAGCCCTGGAAACTCCCTGAATTGAAACTTTGCTTCCCTTCCCTGGCAACAAATTACTCATGTACAGCCAAATCCCACACTTACCATTATAAGGATTCGGTATTTCATAAGGGAAAAAAAAAAAAAAAAGGAGATTTCAAACACTGCATCAGGACGACCTCTAGGTGTGATTTTGATAGTTTTGGTAATGTTTATAAAATGGTAATAATACAAGGATAAGAAGAGGAATTTCCTAATTTTCTCTTGTTTTTAATCCTAAACACAGCTCCAAACAATCTACACTGTGATGTCATTGTGGTAGGTACCCCAGCAAATGTCTGTGATGTCTCATGGCATGGAGGTTTCAGGCCTCAGGTAAGGGAATTTGTAAGCAAGATCACTCATGCCATCTGGGTGCAGAATCCCATCTTCCCTTAAAAAATCTTTAGTGTGACACCAAAACAAAGAGAGGCATAGCAAAGGTAGGTGTGCAAATTAATTATTTCTCTAGGGATTTTTCTTTTTAAAGACTTTTTGTCACCAGATTTTAAAAGTTCTTTCAGAGGTGTTCAGGAGAGAAAACTTGAAGCTCCAAGAGCTTCAAGGGGCTCTGAGGTACTTGTTTACAGAATGATTTGGAGCAATGCACAGGCATGTAAAATCAGTGAAATACTGGATGTTGCACCATTATTTCATTTGCTTTTGGGTGCACAGTAATAAGGACTTCAGACACAAATACAGTCATTTCAATGAAAATAGAAAGAGCATGAGAAATCAAAGAGCATTTTAAAGTGTAAATATGTAGCCATGGAATCGTTAAAGGGATACAAATGTGGAAAAAAGAGAGAAGTTTATGAACTCCATGTTTAATGGAAGTGGGCTGGGAAAGATTTTAGCTGTCCTTCTAGAAAACAAAAATTAATTTGCTTTGGCCAAATTAAAATTAATTAAAATTATGCAATGTTGCCCTTGTGTTAATTTTAACGGTGAGGTTGTTGTGATTTAAGGCTACAATTAGTTCTAGTGTTTGAAAGAGAAGCACTGTAATCGAGACAGGACATTTTAATAATCCCGGTTATAAACATTTAATACATCATCTTTAGGGACTCACAAACACATTGTAATTAACTTTTACAACTGAAATAAATCAGATTGCATTAGCATATTGCAAAGGAAAAAATCATTTGCATGATTGAAAACAGCTTCGGAAAATTATGTATAACAGGCTTCATGTAAACATCAATGCAAGCTAGTCTCAAACTTTTGCAAAGATTTTTTTTTTTTTTAAGGTTATTTTTAGAACAGTTACAAAAGCACTCCCATTTCTTTTCCTCCTGTTAAACCTCTCCCTGTACCAGGAATGTCACTCATTCTACCTTGTACTTTTTCATACCAGTAATAAATGTGTACATGACCAAGGTCAACGAATAGCATAAAACACAAGATTAAGGTCCTGATCCTGCAAGTACTTAAGACATGTGAGTAACTTTGCTCATGTAAAAGCTCCATTGACTGCACCACGTCTGCTTATATGAATAAAGTTATGCCTAAGTGTCTTCAGGATTATGGTCCTAATCATTTGTCTCCACTCTCAACCAAAAAAGTCACAAACAAAATATACTGAAAAGCCATAAACAGGATTTGAACTGCAAAATCACCAAAAGAAATGGAGAAAATATGAAAACAACCAAAGGCCAAGTAGGAAACTGGTTTCAGTTTATTTCATTTATTGCAGTCAAAAAGGAAACGGCTGACCTTTTGACCAGACATCCAGATCCACCTGCTTCCAGGGAGCTTTGATTCAGATTTGGGCTGTCATCATGTGAAAGTTTGTGCTTATAGTCATTATTCTAACCCTGAGAGTTAATGTGGACAAAACCTGCATTCTTATTAGCTTAGAAATTCCAATAACACCATTAAAAGTTTGGGGAAGTTCTGTATGGGATTTCCTAGACTGAGATCTCTGTTGATAATATGGAATCAAAGTACCTTATTAAAAAGAAAAAAAAAAAAAGAGAAATGGAAAAATATCATATTTTACATACATCTATAAAGTTGGACTCCCATTGGATGAATTTTAATTTTTTTTAAGAGTAGTCTGATATTTGATCTAAGCCTTTGGTGAGTAGTTAAGATACACAAATGCTAGTCAACTCTGAGCTATCCAGCTCAAGGGATATTGGTGTAAAAATGGGTGTTGGTCATTCTAACACATACCCACAAAGGAAGACTAGAGGGAGAGAAAAGAAGAGATGGGGAATGGACAAATTCAGTGGAAAAAGAAGATTCCAATTAGACTGAAAAAGAAGAGGCCATAGATGAGGGAAGTTTCAGATGAGACAGAAGGGTAAAAAGGATCCTGTGAGAAAAGTTTCTGATTAAGCACTAAAAAAATAAAGAGCTATAAGGAAAGATTAAAAAAATTGGACAAGGGAAGAGAGGAGTCTCAGGTTCTGAAGTATATAGAAAGGTTTGCACAGACAACTTCTGTGGGATTGTCTGCTGATAATCTCTGCACCATTTGGAGTTCTGTACAGGATAAAAATTAGGTTTTTCTTTCATCAAGCAAGGTCTAAATTTCATTCTCATTGGCTGAAGTGCTTGATCATCTCTTAACACTTTGCTCACTCTGCTTTTCTTTTTTTTGTTGTTGTTTTGTTTTTTTCCACATGGAGCTATGCATTTGTGGAGCTACTTGGAGAATGAAGACAGGAAAAGAGATGAACCAAACTTTTTTTTTTTTCTTTTTTTTTTTTTCTTTTTGCCCCAAAGACCAGGGGGAGAGAGCTTTTTCTCCTGAGGACACAGTGTATTGATTCAAAGGAGCAGTAAGTTAATTAACACGAGTAGTGAAGCCTCCTGCATAATTAACAAGACATTTACCTAAAATCAATAATCTAATTGCCACACCTACCGTACATGGGGGACAGTGTTTATCCTATTGAGAAAGACTCATTTATATCTGTGTGTTAACATGGTGATTCGTGGTTTGTTTAAGAGCCTAACCTGATCTGTAAAGTGATAATTTATTGAACGATCAATTAAACTTTTTAACCTTGCAAATATAAACAGGTAATGAATAGCCAAAAACCTATTTCCATATGAAAGTTCACACATTGCAGGGATTTTCATGTAGTTCAGATTATTTTTCATCAGTCCACTCTGGGACTTAGCAGAGAAGAATGAGGAATTATTTCTCTTTGAGAGGCATTCAGCAGCCTTCCTGGATTTTGGTCCTGCATTTATATTCCTTAATTTCAGGCTAGCATTGAAGTGCTCTGCCAGCCCCCTTCTCCCTGACAGTTGAAAAGCAGGGCCTGGTGATTATTTTTTCCATTTTTTGTTTTCTGGGGATAACAAATTGTGTCAGAAAGGAAACGTGACCTCCAAACCATCTGAAGACCTGAAGCTGGGCAGAAATATGATGACCCAAAGCAACCACAGTATTGCTCTAATTTCGCTGAAAGAAGAGCCCATCAGACCAGAACACTGTAGCTGCACCATCGTCATTTTTTTTTGTCTCACCACCCTGTGATAAGGAGAAGGAAGAGAGGAAAGTGAGAGTAAGAGGATGAGGTTTATGCTATCAGAACATTGCTTTGCTTTGAGAATGACAGCTGGCATCCCTATCAGAAAGGTTGGGTCCACTGAAAGCTGCTAAAATCTGGAGCCTGAAATTGTTTAGACTCCTTTAAAAAGTCCTGTCTTTCATCTTACAAGTGTAAAATTGGACTTGAAGATATCCCAAGAACTAATTTTCTCCTGAGTTTTCAAGTATATGTCCCAGCTTGTGCTAAAATGGCATGGGGCCCAGCACGGAGGTGTCAGATTGTTTTAAATGATATCTTTCATTTTGGCATGTTGATGTTTTCTAGTCTCACCCAGAATTTTGATGGTGTGGAGAAACAGAAGACGAAATAAAAAATGAATGCAATGGTTTTCAAATCTTGTCTCCAGAAAGCTGGGACTCACAGCAATCCCGTTTTTTCCAGAGAGGGGTTCTGGATTTGTTTTTAGGCAATGGGATTTTGACACTGTCTTGCAAGAGCCGAAAGAACTCTTTTGTCTACACTAGGAAGTCACTGGGATAATTCAAGCCACTAGTAAAATAAGCGATTGAAAATCCATAGCACCTAATAACATTTGCTAAAGAGTGTCTGAGAGTATATAAATTGAACAATAAATATATCTTTGAGTTCTTGGAGCCTTCTGGCTTTAATAGGCACTGTGGTGGAAGGGAGATTTTAAGCTGTCAGTCACCCTGAGCTTTCTGATCCTTAGGTGCACCTTAAAGCCATAGACCATGGCTTAGGAGAAGTCTTAGAGGAACCAACTTTCAAAATCCAAGGTCATGTGTGAAAGAAAGAATGAATAGATCTAACTAAACTAAAATGCCTTAACTTCTCTGCTGGTAGCCAGGATTTGGTTATGAAATTTTTTATTTAATGCATTTCAATAAAATTAGGACTATCAGAGTCAATGAAATTTGTCACAGGAGTGAGGAGAGCAACTTACCTACACATGCAGCAGACAGAAACAAAACTACTGTATCCACTGTACTCAGCATCCCATTGTATCTGTTCACATTTTATTAAATGTTCAGACTTTCTCAAGAATCATTAAAAAATGACTATAGCCCCTATAATTCCTATGGCAGTGTTTGGAGTATTATGCAAGCTGATGTCCTGCTATCTTCGGTGAAAAAGTCCTATGCACTTCTTTACCTCCCTATCACAATTTTATAGATCTTTGTCTGTAAAATAAAAGTGCAGGGAGAGAAATTTGCTTCCCCTTCTGGTCCCGTCATCATTGGTATGTGCTAGTTAAGTAAATGAGGAAAAACTTGACCCACCCCAAGTTCTTCCCAGCTGCCTGCAGACTGTCCCAGGCACTGCTGTGCCATGCAAACTGATCCTGCCTCAGATTTCATCCTTCATATATGGATGGCACTTAAAGCTGGGACTATAAAACAAGCTTTTACACATCTGCTCCAATATCTAGCTTTTAACCCTTCACCCAATCCTCTCCATCATCTTCCAACCCTCATTCAATTTTGCTGGCAGTTTTGACTTTTCAGTCCGGCAATGCCCAACCACTAACATCTTACCTGGACTTTAATAACTTGTTTGTTAATAAAAATAATTTTGGGATTAGGTGAGAAAAAACAATGAGGGTTGGATGATTTAGATACACATATTTCTGTATTATTAGGCTTGATATTTAAACTTCAATAACAATGAAATGTGAAATATAATGTTCTTAAAACTGATATTTTTTTTTTTTCCAGTTAGACGGTGTCTGTCTTAAAAAGTCCCCACATTTTTTGGAGAAATTCTTTAGTGCTTTTTACATATTTCATTCCTTCTTCTACCTCTCTTTCAAATCCATGAAACTTCAGTTGTATGAGTTTAGGAATTTAAACATTTGGAATATCTTTTTATTTATTTATTTATTTTTAAAGGACATTAACTTTTTTTTTCTTTTTCACTGATTTTTCTAGTGTGACTACTTTAACTTACTGCTGTCAGTGGGTTTGTTTTTTGCCTGTTTTTAATGCTGTACACTAAACAGAAAGTTCCTATGATCTGTGGCCCATCTGTTCACTCAGTTGGCTTGCAGCTGAGCGAGTGTCTTTGGTAAAAAGTGACACCTTGGAATATCAGTAGAAATAAATGATACAGGTAGCAATGATACAGCAATAGAAGAATAGTCATGGTGAATGGCCAAAGCATAAGACCACAGTTCAGGGTATTTTTTCTGATAGTTGAGCCTCAGAGGCTGTGTGATTCCAGACTTTTTTTCAGCCACATTTTCTGCAGTATTCAAGGATTTTTAATCCTTCAGTTTGATGGAGTCCCAAAAAAGTATTTGGTGGAAACAAGTAACTGAACAAACAAACATCTGAATGCATTATAAAGCTTGTTATTCTTTTCCTTAATCTTGAATTATCTCCATTTCCTCATACATATTTTTGGAGATAGCAGTACTATTCATGTTTTGGGGTTATATTGGGTGCCATCAAGAAGAAGTAGGGAATTTTTAGTAGTATAGTGATTAACCATCTTGTCCAGCCTTGATTTCTGTGAATTGCATCAGGGCTGAGATCCACCCTTGTTTTCGGTGTGAGGTTTGCCCAAGTTTGGTAAATTCACATCATAAAGTATGTGGCACTGAAAAGCCCTGAAAAGGTCTTGATATTGCCATGATTTCAATGTTCCTGCATGAACCCTGCAAGAGAACCCTGCAAGGAAAATCTCTGGATTTTCTTATCTGGGGGGCTCAGAGGGGCTCCTGCATAAGTGTCATGTAATTATGTGTAATTATATCCCCCCTTGTATTATCAGTGATATATGCTCTTAATGATCTACACATTAGTGTTTCCTCTTAGCCCCCTCATATGTTTATGACATGTTTTATCTTTAACCCCTTATGGATTCCTTTCCCCCTCCCACCCTGCTGCCTTTGGCCTGCTGACCCCATGACAAGAGTGGTACTGGGTTAGTTGGACTTTGTACATACACCAAAAAATAAAAAATAAATAAAATAAAAATTCCCAGCTAATGTTTTCAAATTAGCACAGCTCCAACTCTGGAGATTCTCATTAGTTGTTGGCTGAGATTTATCAGTTCTCATTTGCCTAATATGGAGCCTAACTTTAGGCGCCTGGCCCCTTCGGTGGGGGGTAAGAGAGAATAGGAAGGGGTCTTTTGTCATTGCCATGTGGGCTCACTAATTTGCTCTGCCTAATAAAATTACAAATGAACACAGCTTTGCTCATGTTGCCTTTATAGGTTATAATAACCTTGGTACCCCATAACCTCCCGCTAGCTGAATTAATCAGATCATATTAATATTTCTTCTTACTTTCTTTTAACTGGTTCTTCTCTTAATTAAAGGGGCCAAAGATGTAAACAGGGTAGGTGACTAGAAACATGGCGTCAGGTTATAAACAAGGCTCATTAAAAAGATGGATGTGCCAGCAGACTGCGAAAATTGCTTACTCCGCAAGTGTACATTTTGTAATTTCCTGACGACTAAAAGGACTAATACCAGATCCTGCTTTGCTTCCCTAGCCCCCACCCTTTTCTTTTTAAAGCATGTATAAAAGATGATAATTTTTGTAAGCTGGGGGAACACAGAGGAGTTCATTCATCAGCTGGGATAAAGACCATTTGTATTATAAGCCTTTTTGCCCCTTCGAAAGATCAGGATGCAAAATGGGATGTTATTACAACAACAATAAGTGAAAGAAATCAATCAGAAAACTGAAGATTTTGGAAGGGATGGGGAAAAATAGCAACAAAACAGGTTTATTATTAAGTCTATTTTTTATTATAATTGATATTAAAACTTTATTCAGTAGTAGTGAATTTCCAGAGCTGAAATCAGAAGTGTTTCTGTGCACAGCTTGGAGTCAGCAGGATCTGCGCTAATAGAGACAAGTGGTGTGTGCTGTCCATGCTTTCGGCACCCTCCCTAAATACACACATGCTTCTGCTGTCATCCAGACAGAAACTTATCTATCGTACCTGTTAGGTTTGGTGGGAGAGTCTACCAACTGATTTTTGTAAAGTTATGTGTGAACTTCATATGAAAAGACTAGCTAGTTATCTTACATAAATAATTTATGTTTTCACTCATTAGTAACTTCAGTCCCTTTAATATTGAAACTTGGCCTTGTAATATGTGATATTAAATTCAGCTGCAGTACAATAACCACTGAATAAAACAGTGCACAGTTTTCTTTCTTCCAGTGATTATTAGTAGGAAAGCCCAAACCCCTGATTTTTCTATCTCCCTTTATCCCTTCTCGAGAAGAAGGAAAGTCATTCTGACAGGATGATGCACAGCATGACCAGGAAAGACCTCTCTCCTTCATGAATAAATTAGAGATGAAAGTTTCACTGATCCCCTTGCATTTTTATGGAGGGACCTCATCCTAATTTACCTAAATGCTTTGAACAAAACGAAAGAAAAATGTAAGCGGCGAAGGTGAAAAGGTTAAAATCTGTGTTTAAATGGAACGGCATTTTAACAAGAGGCTATGTGGGCTACCTGCATGTGGTTGGGGTATCTTATCTTATTTTTAAATTTAAGCATTTAAGTGACTAAATCACAACACTGTGATTATTATTATTATTTTTAACCCAGTAGTAATCAGTTTTTGCATTATAAAGCCTTTGTAAGTAAGTGTGTTCAATCTGCACCTATGAGTGCCTAATCTGAATTTGATTGATATCAGTGAATTTTTATAGTGTTAAGTATAATATAAAAATAATAATAGATAATAAAACCTGAAAGTTTTGTAATTCATTAAGTTTATTTGAAATATAGAACAATGGATTTTAGCCTTTAGGGTGTTTTCTGGGTTCTTTAAAATTCCTATAGATTTTGGAGAGAGAAATTACCTTTTTTGCAGGTAATTTTGAACAGTACAAAATAGCATACATGATTTTAGTGAAAGGGGAGAATTTTACAAGTTACTTAAGCCATATCTTTAGCAAAACATTCATTCCCTGAAGTTGTTCAGGTGTATTTCTAGGGGAGTGCTTTAAAATCCTGTGAAAGTTAACAGTTTAATCCCTATTATATTCTCCAGCAATTTCCTTATAAGCTAATATATTTTTAAGAATATCACTTAGGAACAATTAAAAAAAAAAAAAAAAGGAGAGAGAGACTCTCATTTTCACATCAGTTATTATAGTCTCACTCAGAAGTTTAATAGCTTTGGAAGATGTTCTTCCAAGCCCAGGTGTACTTTTCTCAGTTTAGTGTCTTCTTTGCCAGCAGAGTTTTAAAGCTGGGTCCAAATTCCACAGGGAACAGCAAGTTGGGCATTTGTCTGGGAATGACAGGTTTTGTTTGCTCTGTTGTTGTTCAAAGTCTCCTGGATGCTTATAAAAAAAATATAAAATAGCCACTTTGTATTTTGTAAGGACTCCAAACCTATTTTGTCTGTTGTGAGTGTGAGAAAACCACTTGCATGCACATAGATGTAGGGCACTAGTCAAAAACA
Organism: Anser cygnoides; assembly: GCF_040182565.1. Classification (NCBI taxonomy): domain Eukaryota; kingdom Metazoa; phylum Chordata; class Aves; order Anseriformes; family Anatidae; genus Anser; species Anser cygnoides. The sequence goes on from NC_089883.1 coordinate 5,771,234, forward strand.
TGATCTCCAAAATTCTCCAGGATTTAAGAAAGAGGAATGACATTGACTCACTTGTTGAGAACATCAAATCTGTCTATTGAAATGGCTCTATTTACAAGTTCAACTTGGTGTTTTCTCACCTTAAGAACAAAAAGTACTTAATAGTGCAGGCAAAAGTTCTAAATAATGTAGGCAAAATTACATTTAGCAGTGACCGCAATGATAGCTCCTGGCATGGTGGAAAAGGTCACGGTCACACCCAGGTAGATGTGGGGAGTTTGGAGTGTTCATGGCCGTTGAAGAGTAGAAGATGGAAAAAGTCTCTTCCAGGGATGATCACGAGGGCTGCAGCTTGGGCAAGGCTTTGCTTCCATGTTTTTCTGCAAGGCCACTTTCCTCCCTATCAATGCTTTTGGCGATGGCCTTATGTCATGGTCCCCCTCACTCCCAGGATCCTGGCGCAAAGGCCTCTGACTCCACAGGGGCTGGATTCTGCTACAGACAAAATGGGAAGGGCAGAGAACTGAAGGTATCTTGCGAACAAGCGTGTGGCCTCTGGCTAAAGTGAACCTCAGATTTGCTGCAAAGTAATGCTTCGGTTTTGGACTGAGCATGAATTAGGTGACTGGGTCTTCATCTTGTCCAACTGAAGCTACCTTTAGTTATCTAACCTAGGAAGCCATCTGGCTCGTGTGCCCAGCATAGGTTTTAATTGAGAAAGATCTTCTCTTTCTTCACTGGCATGACTAAATGAGTTATCCAGTTGTCCTGGTTGTCCCAACTCATAGCATTTAGACAGCTACAGCTGGGTCACAGGAGTTCTGATCTATGAGCCAGATGCTGTAATTTATCCTGCCATAAAATCCAGCCCAGGATAAAGCCTGATGTTTTCAAGGTCCGTGTGTGTAGCTAAATCATAATTTCAAAAACACCTTAATGTGCTGAGTAGGCTCAGCTGCAGATTTCTAAGCTACTCTGTGTTTTTAGAAAAGGGATGCTGCTTTTCAGATCATCTAAAAACACTGTTAAGTTCCCTCAAAATCTATGGAAGATTTATGCCCAATCTAAACTTCACAGTTTGAACCAAACTGATGGGCATTATAACAAAAGCAAAACAAATCATGATGTGTCTCTAAACATTTTGGAAAGAAAAGATAAGATTTGATGCAAAGTCACAGTTACATCTGCATATGTGACAATGCACTGTGAATTGGGATGCAATCTCCCTCTCCTTTTTCCCTTCTGACACCAAATGTGACACCAAATGCATCCAAGACCACTGAAACTCCATTAACCCTTTGTGTGCCTTAGTTTCCCCTACATGCAGAATCATGAAAAGACTTATTATTTGTCTTGTATTACATTTGGGCATCTCTTTGTGGGAAAAAAAAAAACATCAACAACAACAGAAAAAACCAACACTTATTTATATGTCATGAGGGACGCTTGCCTATTCTTTGCTTCCTCAGCTTTCCTCAGAGAAACTCAACTGTTTTGATGCTGACTGCTTCAAACAAAATATTGCAAAAATAATGGGGAGGGGAGAGAGTGGGAAAAGCTTTTTTGAAAAAAAAAAAAAAAAAAAAAAGGATTGAACAATCCCAAATGCTTCAGCCCTTCAAGTGTCTTTTCTCACTGGGGTCACTATTGATACAATGAGGCAGAAAACACATTCTGGTAAATATGGCATGACAGACGTTATCTATACAAGCATCAAATAGACATCTATAATTGACGTGCATTTTCCCAGTTTTTGGCAAAATCTTGCTGGGCATAGAGGTGAAGGTTATGAATGACTGTGTTCACATTTCTGTGAAAGATGAATGCCCCCTTCCCAAGGACAGTGGCTTGCCCACGTGCATGTGCATGTGTGTATGTTTTTGAAGGCTGACAAGGCACCTCCACCATTTCCTCATTTTGAGGCCTACCCCCAGACCACCACACAGGCTCCCCTCTCTGAAATGTTATTATTCTGTCATGAGCCCTTCTTCGGTCAGGATGTTACTTCATTTCCACCTTTTGTCTCAGGTTGAATGTGAATGATGCTCTTTCAGCAATATACGGTCGCTCGAGCTCCCTGCTGCAGCCTTACATAAATATACAACACCCGTCTCGGCCTATAACTCACTTCAGGCCTGGAAAAATAGTGACTTCCTTTATTGGCCAGATTCTTTCGCAATTCCCAACAGCTGTATGTTTTCACCTCCGAGGATCCTTATCTTCAAGTTTCCATTTGTCTCAGCACTATTCCAGTGGATTGCCAATAAAAATGATTCCCATTTTTATAACCCCTGAGAATGCAGGGAGCAGGCTTTCCAGAAAAAACTATTTTTTAGCACACACACACACAAAAAAAAAAAGAAAAAAAAAGGCTCCCCACAACTTACCAGAAGGCAAGATTTAGCCTTCACAGAAATATTTGAAAGTGTGAAACTTCCCGAGCAATCATCGCGACTCTGCAGAGATGGGAATGGAGACTTCCAGCAATCTCTAACGCCGTTCAATCAAGGACTCTTAATTTTCCATTTGAGCAAGAGGAACGGCTGCAAATGGAACATTTATTAACACATGCACCTCACATGCACAAAGAGAGCTATATTTACAAAGAATTAAACTTGAGAGCATGAAATAGCCTTGTAACCATATGACAAAGATACACTTAAAGAGATGTAAACACTAGGTGCAGGGAAATTTGCCAGGTTAGAGTCAGCTGTATCACTCTGTTTTATTACTATACAACTGTTTACTGAGAAAAGACAGATGATTGCTGATATACTCTGTGTGTTATCATAAGGGCTTGCTTGGGAGCTTTTTGTGACTGACAATTGCTACAGCCCTATGCAAAAACCTGGCCTGGGGAGTTGTTTTTCTTTTAATTCTTCTCTGTCCATCATTCCAAAGCATTAACAATTCTTTTAGAAAAGTAAACTGGCAAAGCATCCTGAGTGGTTTGTATCACTCCCGTGAGACAGTCACTAAAGAAGTTTAAATCATTCTTTCTTTTTGTTACAGGGTTATTGGTTTTGTTTTTTTCCAAGGATAAATTTTTTAAAGCCTCTCCCCTGTCTGGGCAATGTAAGTCCCAGGCTGAAGCAACCCTTCCCTGCTCAATTCTTGGAGAAAACACTGTGAAATATCTTTATAGTGGTTTCCAGCTCCAATTCTGCTGCTAGCAGGTCCTAGCAGTGGCTCCTGAGGGAAGGTGTTGTTCCTGTGTCTCCCTGGAGAGGTGAAAAGCAGACATCAGGTTGCTCTAAAATGGGTTTGAAGGGACCCAAAAGAGGAGTCAGAGCACCATGTGTGCCTCTCTCATCTGCTTCATGTCCAAGATAGCCCATGGGTTGCAAAGACTAAGAAATGGAGTGCCAGGTGTCTGAAAGAGCAGTTTTAAAGTGTGTTGTGCTTTATTTATCCTTAGTGGGGTCACAGTACCAGGGCTGCATTTTGAGACAGCCTTCAGCAGTGCTCTTTGCTCTTTCCAGGAGCAGGTCGCTGCACTGGGGCAAGAGGTGAGGAGGGAAGGGCATCCCAGGCAGGTGGAACCATCCCTCCATCTCCACCACTGCGGATATCTGCACAGCAGGGAATTCAAGCCCCAGTTCATCCCACCTCACTGCAGATAAACAAAGCACTTAAGTTATGAACTAAATCACTCCAGACTTCCTCTGTGGTCAACGGAAAGAATGAGAGGGATAGTCAGAAATCATCCCTCAGGGTTTCATTCAGCTGGGATGAACCAAGGTCCTGCTGCCTGCTACCACTGAATCAGAAACCTGCCGTCACCTCCCCATCTTTACCATCTCTTTTCACTGGCTTGTGGAAAAAAAATTTGGCCTGTACTTAGGTTCAAGTATCTCACCCAGGGAAAGGAGGGGAAGGGTTCTTTCCTTATGGGTTCCTGATCTAAATGAATTATTGTGAAGCATTTTTTTTAAGGCCTCGGAAAGGGGATTTGAAGCTATTGTATTTATCTGACCGTTATGAGCACTGTAAAACATGCTGTTTCACATTGTAACATAAGCTCTTTTTTAAAGTATGCCCAGAGTATTTGTAATTGTTATCAGGCCCAGATGTATCCGAGTGTCAGCATGAAGCACTGAGAGTTGGCTCAGATGTACAGAATGTAATTAGCTCAAAGCCCTGTGCGCTTGGTTTGTAGTGGAAGCACAGACTGATAATAAAACCAAAAAAAATGAAAGTGGCAAAGGTTAAAATCTATTGTTCACAGTGCTAAAGCTGTTCTGGGGGAAGCCGGTGCCAGCTGCTGCAGTGCTGGAGTGCTCAGACTCCAAACGAGATCAGAAGTGAGCCAGTGACAAAGGTTAGTTCAAAATAGGTGATGATAGACTAACATTAAATTGACGTTATTCTCACAATAGTGGCCCAGACATTTGGTCTATCTAGTCTGGTATCCTGCCTCTGACTTGCGCCAATCCCTCATGTGTCTGGAGAAAGAATAGCATATGACCCACACACCCACTTCCCACTGAGCTTCCAGCGACTTGTGAAATCCCAGATGTGGTGGGAGCGCCGTGATGGTACAACTGGTTCCTGTAGTTGCATGGGAACCATCTCTTCACTCATGTACTCATATATATACTTGCCAGTTTGCTTTTTTTTTTTCTTTTTTTTTTTTTTTTTCCCCATATCCCGGAAAAATCAGATTTTTTGATAGACACTTACTGAGAGCACACGAACATCCCTCATCTCCACCTACTGCTGCCCTCTACTGAGTGGGAGCAGAAACACTTGTCTGGGTTTCTGGAGCCCTGTGCTGCCTAAATTAAGAGAGTCACCTCTTGCTTAAGTGACTTTGCAGCAGGTGAGTTTGATCTCTATCCCTACAGCCACTATGACATTTCCAAAGGCTGTTGTGCAAAATATGGTGACAAGCATGACTTTCTGAGGTGGCTAACAGCTTGTTAAAATACAGATACTTTCTGGGCTGATTGTTGTTAAGGAGACAAATCTTAACACTTGCAAAAAAGCTCAGACAGTTACTGTGTTCTCCACCAATATAATACTTAGAAATGTGGGTGTACTTAAATGTAGATGAGTGCACTCACATCACATTCACAAATGCAATAAACAATATCTAATAACATTAATAAGGCACAGGCACATACCAATGCACAACAGGAAATTCAAATCTGAGGGTGACACGCTGATCTCAGCCCCCTCTGTTTAGGAAAAATAAGTCAGAACAGCTTGAGTGAAGGACAGAGTGTCACAGCCTTAACTTGTACATTTCCTGGCTTTTGTTGGTTTGTTTCACAGCCTTCACATTCCTTAAACATAGGTTTGTTTGATTTTAATTTCCTTTTCTTGGTTAAAAGAATGAAGAAACATGTTTGAGGGGAGCTCTGAGCATGATTTCTTTTCATAGCCACAGCTGAAATTTCCTATGTTTGTTTTTTCTTTCACGATGTTTAGTGGTAAAGACAAACTTCTGGTGAGGTGATGCAGCTAGTGATAGAGAATGTGTTTTGAGGCAAGAAGGATTGTCCCAGGGCTATGCTGGTCATCTAGCACATGGTGAACTTCACTTCTAACTCTTCGTCCTCCATGGACCTTACCAAGGGGTCTTAGTCAATACATCGTGTGTCAGACATCACACTGGGATTGTGGTTTGCAGTGTCTAATTTTGAAGTATTTATTCTGCAGGTGGTTAAAAACAAACAAACAAACAAACAAAAAAAAACAATCTTGGTAAAATCCATCTGCTTGGGACGCATGAAAAAGGATTAGCTTGACTTGGTCAGCCTGAAAACAAGTCCAGTTACCTGCATTTCTTTTGCAGCTTTCACAGTGGTGTGCACAAGAGCTACTGTCTTAAATCCTATCCTCTTCAGAGCCTGACAACCTTATTCCCTGCTTCTTAGTGCAGGTCTACCATCCACATCCCTTTCCCAGTTTCATATCATATGATAATGTCATACGAGCAGAAAGTTCTGTTAAGTGAGATCCTTCTTTTCATTTTCAAATTGTTGTTATCACTCCACTGTATCCCTCCAACTCACTCATATTCTCTACAAGGATTCTTATAGAGGTATAAGAGGCTTGGCCATTGCCCTCTTCTTATTTTTCCCACAGAAAACTACTTCTTGCAACTGTATTTCAAGAATTCACCTTACCTCCATGATAGCTATTTTTGTTGTGACTCTTCTAATCCAATTACAGAGGAATCATTCATGTCCTTTCCATTTCTCTGGATTATTAAAAGAGACCTGGAAAGCTATGAAAGGATTTCAGGGGCATCAAGAAATGGGCATTATATAAAGGAGGGAGAGAAGTGAAGGGAGATTTCCAGTGGCATTCACTCCTTTCATTGGTGCTCATGAGGGGAATAGTTTCTGAAAGACTCAGTCCAGGGCCTGGATGCAAAGCCCAGTGAAGGTTATAAAATCACATTAGTGGGTGCAGTAAAATAGGTCTACAGGATGCTCCAAATGGGTTATATATAACAGTGAAATAGCACAAGGGCAGAGATGAGGGGAAAATGGCAGCTTTGAAATGACTTCAAGAGCTTCTTAGAAAGGGAATTCTCCCCACCCACTCTGTTCCCTCTCTCCTAGGATTTTGCAAGCTCTCACACCTCCAATTACTCGTTAATTTTTTTCCTTCTAGTCTCAGTTCTGCAAAGTCAACATGGCTTATGAAAATCAAGTTGTATTCTGTATACTTAATACATCATCTCTAAGAATAATCATTCTGGAATCTGAACTTGTTTCTGTTATCTGGCTCAGCTTGACAATGATTTATGAAGCAGAAAACAAGACAGCTTCATTTTCATAAGGCAGCCTGAACCTTCTGGACAAGGAAGAGCTCTGAAAGTTGTTTTGACTAGTAAACTGAAACAAACATGACACAAAAGTCAATACAACTGCAACATCAGCCTCTCATTTTACAGAGTAACTTTCCTCTGCTAGAGCAATCTGACAGTCAAAATGTTGTGATATTCGATAACATTCTGCATCTTCACTAATTACAACTGCAGGGTACTTGTCGTGATGGACATTTTAGATGCAAACGAAATACATGGCAGCCATTCACAAAGCATGTCTGCCTAGCAGTTAAAAGGACACTGTCATCGCATTTGGCTTACATTTCTTTCCTGTAGATAGAGATATTACACATTACATTTGAACATTAATCTGGATTTATATTAGCTCTCTGAAAATATAAACTGAGTTATGTGAATCTGTACATGTTTATTTGGCGATGTACGTGTTGAAATACATGTGATTGATTCTCTGGAATTTCATTCTATATTCACTGCCATTATGCAACACTGAGAAACTCCAAGATGAAATTCCCATGAAAACTTTAGAAAAGCCCTTACAATTTTAGTTCAAGTAGACTCTCCACCCATCACTAGTAATATAAAACATACGGCATATCACAGACAATGCGGATATATAGATATCCTCTGCTCCACTTATTGCATCTTCTTTTAATATGTAATAAGCAATATAGATAGTACAAGTTTTTCCATATTATCTTAATTTATTTTGAGCTTTTCCTTAATGACTTATAAAGCAAGCCAACAAAGTGAGAATGGTAGAAAAGATTACAAAATGAGGAAAAAAATCTGTAAATTTCTGAGTTATTTAAAGTGTTAATAGAAAAGATTTATTTTATATTATATCTAAATGGACTCTCAGAAAATTAAGTTGGTTTATTCATTGATGCTATGCAGACTTCCTTGAAATATTTTGAAGGATATTTTGGGGTGCCTTTTTTTTTTTTTTATTTAAATTAAAGCTAACAGTCTAGAATGTTATTATTGCTACAGGTAATGCTTTAGATAAATATATTATTGGTTTTTTTTTGACAGTATTATTTCAAAGCTTACTTTTCAGCTAGGCTAAATTGACACTAAATTGACCCCAATTTTGAAATGGTACATTTATAAAACAAACTACAATTTCTGAGGAAAATCTATTAAAGAATATGATCAGTCAACTGTACGCAAAAAGTGTCTGTTCCAACATTGCTTGAAATCAAATGTCAGTGGACTCCTAAACAGAGCCTAGAAGATACTGTGGCATATTGCAGCCCTTGAGAAAGAAAGCAACAGCAAGTAGTTGCTTATTTATTCATTTACTTGCTTCATCAAGAGAAGGGCTTCCAAGGAAGCAGGGCTGGGCTGTGCAAGGCCTTTTCTCTGTTCTCACTGGAGCAATCAGGATTAGCTCCACGTTAAATCCATATGCCTGCACGGTCAGAAACACGTCCAGAATTGGTCTCTTTGCCCTACCCATCTGCCTCCCTAGAGCACATCTTATTCATATTCTCTGGCTGTGAGATCACATGTACCTCTGCTATCTGATTTTTACAATGTGTGGTTCATGGTATAATCTCACTTATGGGGGCCAGTGTAGCCACTAGTGCTGCGGGCTGGCTGAGGACATGTGCGTAACTCCAGCGAGCCAGCAGGGAGTTGTCTCTGTGGTGTTCTTGGGGTATAATATGTCTTCCCTTCCTCCCATCCAAATGTGATTTTTCCTGCCCCTTTTTTCTTCAAATCGCTAAAACCAAAAGCACAGGACACTTGGAGAATATTTGATTTTTGATGCTTTACAGTTTAATCAGTCAAATGTGGGCTAAAAAACACTGATGTTTTAGTCCCAGCGTCAGTACGGAAGTAGATTGTGTACTTGACTCGAACAATCCTCCAAGATATAAAGCCATTTGACTGAGGTCATACTTAAGATAATAAAATTCTCTTTGATGAGGTTCATTTACATATTTGTTTTCCTTGCCTGAGCCTTTTTTTTTTTTTTTTTTTTTGTGTATAGATTTAGTGCAGTTGTTTACAATGCTGGAATTTTTATGATTAAGGTCATACATGAGAATATTTACAGCATCAGGAATAAACACGACTCCTATTTAAGAAGCATATCCTGTTCACAAATGAGATCCAAGCCCTGCTTATAATGTCATGCATTTGCAGAGCACTTAATAAATGTTTATTTTCAAATACAATTATAAACAATTCTTGCATTGTTGCTGTAGGATGTGGGCTTTACATCTCCCATTGACATTAGCACAGTAGTTATCCATTAAGCAATATATGCCTCTTTTAGAGGTAGTTTGACCTCCAACCTTGTCTGAAGGGGGCAACCCCTTGCTTTGTGACACCCTGGCTTGCAAATGATGCTTTAACTGATTCCTCAAAGGGTCCAAGGAAATGCTCTAAATAAATAAATACATGCTTACACGTCTCGGACATTTAAAAGAAATAAAAGTTAGCATCCCAGCTTCAGGACACCACTACCTGCCCAGAGTGATGTGAATGTGGTCAGTCTGAACAGCAGTGGTATCGTGAATATTTTCAGAAAGGTGACCAAAGGCTTGGATTTTTTTGTTTGTTTTGCTTTGCTTTCTGGTCCATGGCCCCTTCCCCTTTGTATGAGATCCACAGACATTCTGGCAACAGACCTCTCTTGTTGGAGGGGCAGAGAAGAAAAAAAAAAAGAATCACCAGAAAAACAATGGGGAGATATAACACGTGCACTGTAATTAGATGAGGAAGCCATTAATTATGTTGTTTCCAATATCCTCTAAAAGGGTTGCCCACCCCTAACTACGTATTTATACATATTTACTTGTTAATCAATAAAGGAAAATGGCTACATTATTTTGATTAAAATATCAACCAAATGTGTGGCAATAAAATCAAATTTCAGGGGGAAGGTAAAAAAAGAAAGAAAGAGAGAGAGAATGAGAGAGATAGCTATGTATGCCTTCCTCCAGACCATGATATATGATATTTTCAGGCTGCTAGGAGAGCAGACACATTAAGAAAATAGTGCTAATGATATTAAAGTACTTTACAAGGCTTGTTACTAAGCGCTGACAAACCTGTCAAGTGTATAATGTAGGAGGCTATTGTAGCGTTCTCAGAAAACCATACCTCTGCCCCATTTCAGTGCAATCTCCTAATAATGGAGCTGCTATAAATTCTAGCCTGCAATGGGACAGACTCCTGGCTTCTCACCCCAATGTGAAGACATGATAAATATAAAAGAAAATGGCTGTCAGTTTTGGCGCCCGAACCTTATTACAAAGTCTTAATCTTACTGGCCTCAGCACCTTTTATCACCGCCTTGTTATGAGCTGATGGCTTTTTTATTTGCTGGGAGATGGAGGATGTGTCATTTGATGTCCTTTTATGTAGCCACTGCTCTGTCCTCTCATGGAAAAAAATCTTTTTTTATATGTTTATTACAGTAACCGATTAAATGCAAGGCTCATGCTGTGTTTGGTGCAAGCATCTTCCTGGTTGATTTTCGCAGAGGCTCGGATTAGATAGCCATATGCAGCTATTAAGAACATGGGCACAATGGAGTGTTACGTTTATTTTCCGGCTCCTGGAGCGTTGGCATTGCTGTTGGTGTTATTATTTATTATTATTTATTGTTTTGTTTTCCGTATGGATTTTTCCCTCTTGCCAAGGTCAGAAAGAAACCGTAAGTCCTGGCTCATTCTCTTTCGCTCTTCCTCCCCACCCCCCCACTCCCTCGCCCCCCCCTTTGCAAGTGTCAGCCACAGAGATGATGGGCCTGTAAACAAAGTTTGACTCAAAACTCAGCTCAGGTTCAATCAGTTTGAACTTTAAGATGAGATATCTCACAATTATCTAAATATTATTCCTAAACCTCACAGCTGACTTCCTGTCTTCTTCGTTTATGGCAAACAAAAGACTGAACTCCACTTGAAACAATGACCCTGTCAGAGCCCTTATCCCCCCAAGAACTGCAGCAAAGTGCCAGCATCAGGTACTTAACTCAAGATGACATTGATGGGTTGCTTTCAAGCTGTGGCCGGAGACTCCATCACTTGTTCTTATCCTCAATTTGAAGACGGGGCGGCCTACTTTGTTGCTGCAGAGGAGTCCCCTCCTCTGATTTTGTCTGCCAGATGGTGACCAGGCACTACGTGGGGCTGGACCCATTAGCCGAGCTCCCCATCTAGTGGCTGCCAGCAAGAGGGGGCTGGGGGGCTGGCAAGAGGGAGTCGAGGCAGGACCTGTCACCTTCCAAAGGCCAAAGCTAAACCAAGGAAGGGGGCAAAAAGAAGGAAAAAAAATTAGTTTTTTCCAACCAAGTATGAATGAAAAGTTTATCTCCTCTGAGAGCCAGTCAGGTATTCTCTGTATGTTGGCTTTCCCAAGACCCCAACACCTGCTGTAGGTACTCACAGAACATGAGGATAGAGGGTGCATGTATGACGTCCCTTTTTTTGTGACCCTTTTTTGTGGCACACACATGTTCAAGAGAAATGTTCACCTTCTCCTGTGCCTGCTTCTGTTTGCTAGATGCTCTGATAATCAATGGCCAAATTTGACTAAACAACATGCAGGTGCATTGTCAAGGAAGTTCCCTGCAAAATGTAATTTGGAGCCCAAACGTATTTAGGAGACAATGCAGTGAGAACAAGAAATATAAAGATGTTTAAAGATGTTTCTAACTTGCCTCAGCAGAATAGTGGCAAAGCTAGGAATGAAACAGTTTTGACTCTGCAACTCACCTGAGACAAACTGGCTGTTCTCCTTTTACATATATTAGAAGAATAGTGATGCAGATACTGGTATGTGTGATGTGAGGTTTATTTTTAGCCTACAATTCACAAGCAATTAGGTTCCTGTAAGTTGCATGGAGCTAGGCAGTTGGGTAAAGGATGGAGACCATAAGAATCATGATTATGAGAAAAGCCTGAGCCTGAGATCTCACATTATCAGACATCAGAAAATACACAGGGCATCAAGTGCCTCTCACCCTCCCTTTTGTTCACTACTGCCTGGTCTCTGTGGGGAATTTGAATATGAGCTTTCACCATCCTGGAGATCCCACTCAATTGGCCATAAGGAGTTTGGTTAGTTCTGCTGCATGATGAGCTGGTGTATAGCCCAGGGCTGAGCACAGCTGGGAGGCTGAGGGGCAGAGCCTACAGTGAAATGATCCTTCTCTCCTTTACCAGTTGCTAGACATGTGCTGTATTGGTGTTGCTAATGAGGAAAGGTGGGAGAACAGCAGCTTCTTAAGCTTGTTTCCATGAAGATGTATATGGTGATGGACATATTAGACTAAGGACTGATGAAAAGGAATTAATGGGTAGACCAGAGAACAGGGTTTTGCACAAAGATTCCTACAATTACATCTATTACACATAATGCCATTCTGCATCTCCTCATACGTCAGGGAAAATATGTTTCAATATCCCTTATTCTGGGTTATCATCCTGTTGCTTATAAGCGGCTAAAGTAAAACAAAACAGTCCTTAATACATCCTGGGGTATTATCTTGTTACATATCTTTGGAAGTGTGTTTGCACTCTAAAAGCAACCTTCAGAGTGGGAGAGCTCAGAACAGTGTGATAGTTACTGTAATAAGGCACTTGTGGTTTGCTAGAGCACAAGGGGAAAAAAAAACAATTGATGAAAAACTCAATAGGATGGGAAAGGCAAATTGCTTGGCTGGAGATTTAATTAAAAAGGAAACAGCCCTCCCCATTTAAAGGTCGGTTTGCACCCCTTAAATTACAAAAAGAACTCGGGGCTGAAATCAACACATGATGCATGTTAATAAAAGAGAGCAGCAGGCTGCAGGACTGATCCAGCTCTTCTCAAGCTGGTCTAGCAGGCTCCAAGACATGAGCAGTGCATGCCAAATATCACAGGGACCTGACTCCTCATGAAGGTTATAACCTGTCTGCAACAGAAGCTGCCTATAGAAGACATGATGCCTGCCTGGGTCATGCAAAATAAGCAGAATAAAATATAATGTAGCTCAAGTACATTTGCTATTTTTCTCTTCCTATCTCCCACCCCTCTCCACAGCTCTTTATATATTACTGTTGGCTTTGTACAGCACTTTCACTGCCATGAATGCCTCTCTCCCATGGGGGAACTTGGTGAAGGTTATCCATTGTCACCCAGTGTTATACTGGGATGTCAGGACATCCTGAATAAACGGTTTACATGAGATGCTGCCTCTAAGTGCATCCTCAGAAAAACTGCCATTGCCCTTTGCTGAGAAAGTTAACATCATAAAGTGAAGGCTGCCTCCGACCAAATGGGAATGACATTGCAGATTAAGGGCTCTTTAAATTATGCATTTAGTTCAGACTCCCAGGGAGACAGTATATGAGATAAAGCTAGCAGACTTACTCTGCAGTGTGGCTCTGGAACCAAAGACATTTTTAAAACATTTTTCCTCTGCAGAAACTTCTGTAGAGGTAAAAATAAAACAAAAAAATCAACAACAACAAAAACCACCTGACAACAACAAACCCAAACCCACAATAAAATTTGATCATATCTTTAAGTGTAAACATTATTCAAATAAGGAAAAAAGAAGAGAAGGAAAAGGGAAAGAAAATTTCTCAGGACTATTGCAGGATGGTGACTATCCCTGTTTTAAAGATGGGAATTTGATTTATGTTGAAATCCATGCTATCTGAACCAAAATTACATTTTCCAAACATTTATTAGATTGAAAATGGTCTTATTTGTTTTCCAGGCTGATCAACCCAATGTTCCTAGCAACACTGAAGTATGCAGGGCAAGCTCATGGTTTGTACCTGCTGAGACAGATTTGAGTGAAAAAACTCTTGGTTCCCCTGTTTGCATGCAGCTCTGTAACCTGTAACTTCCTGCCTTCATTTAGCAGAGTTTAAATTGCAAATTCATGTTTCTTAAAAATGCTGTAACGTCATAAGTGGGACAGTTTTATGACAGCTCTGAATTACCAGACAATACTGACACATGCCGCATGCACTTACTTTGCCTACCAGTTATGGCTGTATTTATCTGCCCATATGTCACTCTGTGTCTAACGCATCTATTTACCACTTTGAGATGGATATTCCACAATTGAGGGCTCTTAGTGCATCCTTTAGAATTTAAAAAAAAATCTCGTTCCTCAGATAGTTTATTTTATAGGTAGTGGTTCTGCCTTTTTCAGGGATTTTACTTTATATCTTTCTGCAGTTCCTTTATTTGTAGAAAACTCTGGTTTGGAACTCTTCCCTGCCAGGCAAAATGGGCAGGGTCTTCATTTTATTGATGGTAAAGCACAGCTACAGCACTCGCAGGCATCTGTAGGTGAATCTGGGTTGGCTTATTAAGAAGTTATGCTCCCTTAGCTGGTAAATCAACATAAGAATTCAAAATGAACCTTCTCTGAAGATTTGTCACTCTTCCTCACCTCTTTCCCCACTCCACAGCCTCACACTCACAACCTGGAATGTTATGAGCCTCCCCTACTCTGCTTTCTTGCAGACCGCTGGCAGCAACCAGCCACATTTCTGGGGAGCCAGGGGAGAAGTCCCCAGCACAAGGTCTCTGGTGGCCCAGAGGGACAGGAGCTGGGAAGGGGAAGACTTGCAAAAAGCAGTTCCACATGGCCAGATTTGCAAAGTGCTGAAGTTCCTCCTGGATATTTTGACCAAACAGGAAAAGTGGCAGTCGGTCAGTAGCTCTCCTCTTCTTGAGGTGAAAAAACCTGGGTGCAATGAGGCACTTTTGTCTTTCATTTTATGCTAGGAATTCATTGTGTTTTTCTAGATCTAGCTGTATTTCTAAAGAGCAGACAGTAAGAGATCCAAAAAACTTATAAGATTGTCAAATTTGCAAAAGATAAATATATATATATGCATGCATACATACATGGAGAAAGATAAAGAAAAAAAAGGAGAAGCAGAGAGAGATGTGTATATTTAGATACATGTATATGATGCATGTATATAAATATTATTTATTTTGCAGAACCTTTGCCCAGGTGCATGATATGCTTTGACCAAGACTTACCCCATATTTCCCATTTTACTCTTAATTGTTTTAAGCCAGAATTAAGGTGATCTTCATTCATCCTAAAGAAAGCAAAATGTTCTCTCCAAGTGCACTAACAGATGCAATGCCTTGTGATTCAAATCCTGCATGAGTTTTGCCTGATCTCAAGTTGTTATGCTTCAAAAGAATAATTTCTGCCATCACAAATGTGTCGCCATTTCATGGTTAAACACAACACCTGGATGATAGAACACAGAAACACTTCACAGTGAATCAGCTCCAGGTCTGAAATGTGGTATGTCCTACAGAGATCACCAGGGAGAATTTTGGTCAGTGGACTATTTAGACTTAGTCTGAAGTTTATCCTCCAAATCTTTATCTTGCAAAAAGTTCCACAGGTCATTGGAACCCACAAGCTGTTTTACCTCCTGGTCAAAAATTATCTTCTTCTGCCACACAAAGCTATTAAAATTGCTCTTTGGGTGCAATTCAGTGATGCCGAGGACTGTCACTCTTTCGATCTGCTACCTTTTGCTTGCAGCATTTGAGGCTTGAACATCTGCATCCTGTTGCAAGCCAGGTATTGACCAGATTTGACTGCTCATGAAAGCTCAAAGAAAGATGAGACAACCTCCTTCTTCCACAGATAAGGAGAAGTCTGGCTTTTTTCCCTCCACTTACTAGACAGACAGGAAAATTACTCCTTCAAGGTAGAGCAAGAGCAATTGCACTATCCCCTTAATCAGTACTTGCAGCATATCAAGCTCATCATCTTGATGGTAATAGCTGTTTGACAAGTCAGGATAAAAGTGATAGTCCTCTGAAAATGAGATAACAATCCGGTTTAAAAAGGAACCAAAAGAAAAAAAAAAAAAAAAAAGAGAGAGAGAGAGAGATGTGACCCTGTGTAAGGTGTCTTTTAATTTAATTTCATCCAAGGATAACAGTTTGCCCAAAAATGTCTTCTGCGAGTCACGTATGGTATTTCAATCTGTCATCTTGTATTGACCTGGCTAACATGGAAATATACTGTGCTAAGCTTTTGTCAAGCTTACCAGCTTGGTCTAAAATTTGCTGATTTCTTTTTTAGACCATAACTTTGCTGAGCTATCTGCTTCCACTTTCTTCTCTCACACACAGGGAGCTCAAAATGGCAAATTTATCCAAATGTAAAAAGAAACAGCATGATCTGGCTCACAGCTCCTCAGAAGTACAGACAAAATTGAATTTTACTGTTTTCCTAAAAGTGAAGGCCTAGAGTCAGCCAATTGTACCAGGAAAAAGGGAAAGGGAAACTGCTGGAGTAGAAGAGGACTGAGAAAAGTCAGGCAGAGTAGTGACAGGGAAATATGCCATTCCTGCTGTTACAACAATTATAACAGTTTTATTTTGGCAACAATTATTTTTAAAAAGTTATTTACAAAGTTTCACAGGAATCAACTGCAACAATTTGTTGCATGTGCTAATGGATTGCAATGTAATTATTTCACATTATTTTGTAATTATTTTGCAGTAGTAGAAGTCAATTCAGTCTTGACTTTGTTAATTCTGAGAAAAGGTACCAGCTGGACACATCACGGGTCTTTAACTTCAGAACTATCTCTTCCAATTCAAATATTTATAACATCAGAATTAGTTTTCCAGGAATCTTCTCTCCTGTTTTCTTTAAGGTAACTAAAATAAATAAATAAAAATACCCACAGTGGTCTATGAGCATTCCTGCCAGTGAACTTGTTTCCTGGAAGCAGAAGGGGAGAAAATACAATCAAAGCAAATGTATTTAAAACTAAATAAATCTTCATACAGCTTCATTTGAAGATTTTGCTCTCTTCTGGCATTTGCTCTGCTTTTGTTGTTGCTTCCTAGGCTTCAATGATCAATCTCTCTCTTGTTAAAACCGTGCCACCACAACACCCTCCTAGAACTCAGAAAATTCTGAAAAATTTAGTGTTGGTGTATTCTAGTGGTGGGATCAGTGATTTCTTATTTGGAACAAAACAAAACTACAAACAGGCGACAAAAAGCAACCCAGAACAATGTTCTGTTTTTAAGCTGGAAAAGGGCTATTTCATGGAAGCTGTGCTATACAATCTGCAGTTGTAGATGTGCCAAGTGGAATGGAACATGGCGTACGAGTAGCCGTGTGTTCTTACAGCACGTCCAGCGCATTAAAGCCTTACCTGAGATTTATCAGAAGAGCAATCCTAAAGAAGTGGAAGCTGTGATTTTCACAGACATGACTTTCCTTGAAAGATTTCCTGCATTTTCAAAATCTATGAGAAATTGAATCCTTTTAAGCCTCTTCTTGTAATTTGCAGTGTCACAAGCGTAGTTTATATCTTTTACTTTCCCCACACACCACCTAGGTCTAGGAATCCCTTTATTTTTATCTCTTTGCACTAGTAGGACCTGCAGACCTAGCCAAAGTCCTACAGACACATAGGACTACATTTGCTGCTGAGAAGACCTTACAATCTAAACAGATCAGGCAAAATAGGAAGAGGAATGGAATCACATTAGGGGATAATGATTTGTCCATGCTCTTAAAGAACTCCTTGGCATCAAAGTATGCCCAGATCTCTGCCTACGGCCTTACTGTCAGCTAGCCAAACAGATCTGGAAAGTCTAATAAAAATCAGTCAATATTTAGATGGTGCCATGGCATCTTATTATTTAATGAAACTGAGTAGGAAAGTAGAAAAGTAGATGCAATGCATCTAAAGATCTGTATTTCAGCAGAATCCTTCTTCACAAAGATAAAGAGAGAGGCTCCAGAGCAAGGAACATATTTTTCACCGTCTGACAACACTTAAGCCTAAGTGTTTTGAACAACACTAATTGCCCCTCAGATTTCTACACTGCTTTATGACAGAGCAAATATTGCCACAGATATTTCATTTCTTCCTGGAAGAACATTTTACAACAACCACCTGTTGATCCCCCATTTCTATTTTATTTTTCCGTCCTCTGGTTCATTTCTGTTTTCAGCAGTATGTTGCAAGTTCTGATCAATAGTCCTGGGGTAGTGAAGTGGGACTTTTTGCCAGCATGCCAGCCTGTCTCTCCAATATCAGAGCAGACCCTTAGCAGGATCTCTGCTCAGAATAGAGGGGTTATCTCTGAATACAGGTAACAGGCTGCTGAAAGCCATTTAGCAGTTTTTGGAGAAGAGGTGGTCACAGGCAGGCGAGGTCTCTAACCCATGTTCCACCCCGCTAACATGAGCAACTCTGTAACTTATATCATTCTGAGTAATGTTCTCCATCACACGCAATTCACCTGCCTTTTTTTTTCCTTCTTTTTTTTACCCCTTTTTTTTCAGCTGGCTTTGTTGTTTGTGTGGTGTCAGTAGGAATGTGCTTGGAGCAGAGTTATATGGCATCATTTGGAGAAACATTGCGTTAATAACCAGAGTTCAAGGGCAAAGGATATAAACGGAGCAAATTACAAGTCTGAACAGATATATGGCTTTTGCTAAAAGGGACACAGGCTGCTACTTTTATTTACTGGGTGCTGGAGCGCTTGTAAAAAGGTGCAAGAAAACATGAATTCATTTTTAAAATGTTACATCGTAGTTTAGAAAAGCAATGCAAATTTTCAAACTAGAGTCTGTTCAAGAGGGAAAAAAAAAAAAACAGAAAAAAGAAAAAGAAAAAAAAAAAGAAAGAAAGAAGAAGCCCACCCTTGCAGTGACTTTGTATTTTTTTTTAAGTCAACAATACTCAAGCACTAGCATCATTCAGATGTTAGTGACCCAACTCTGCCCTGACTGAAATTTGGAGGTATTAAAGCAGACATTAACAATAAAACAACAGCGGGTTCAGGACAACCATTCGTCTAACCTCAGCTGTAATTAAGTTCCTGCCTCCAATGGCTCAATCCACACCCTTGATCCTCTGGGTTCCGCCACCACCTCTCCGTTATCTCCGGATTAGGTGGCGACCCTCCTGCCTCTGTGACTCAGCATAAACCCCAACCCTATTCCCTGGAAGGAACAAAGTCTGCTGAAAGGCCAGGGAGTTTCAGGCAAATTCTGCCAGCTTGTCACAGGGTGGGATTATTTCATTTCACAGCCTGTAATACAATTCCATGTACTGCTATTGAGTGTGGCAATAACTAACTAGAACATTTTGTTTATCTGATTTTCTGAGGCTGCAGATTCATCACTAGTTTTATTTCATTTTTCTTAAGTGTTTCATAATTTATTAATTTTTTTCTAAAATGTAAGATACCACTGAAATCCATTTTTCTACTCTTCTTGGACATACATTACTGCTGATTACCAGGCAAGATATATAATGAAACCAATAAATAATAATCTCCTTTTGTGAAAGGATATCCAAACTAAAATCTTTCCTATTTCAAAGTCTTTGAATCTGTTTTTTAAAAAGCAGCTCATTCTTTAAGCATTGTTTTTACAGCTTGTTCTACAAGTGTGCAAAGAGAAAAAAAAATACCCCAAACCAAACAGTTTAAAAAATGAATTTTCTGAAAACATCTGGTCTCTCTACTTTGTCACTGTGCCACTGAAAACATTTCATCTAGGCAATTGCAGGTGATTTTTAAACACACAGAAGTTGGGGAAATATTAAGGAGGGCTTATTCCCATCTAATACTTTTTTATGATGTAAAAATGGATGCAAAAATACATATGTATAGCATAAAAAAAAAAAAAAAAAAGAACAACAAAAAACACAGGGAAAACCTTAATCTTTGTGGGGAAAAAGAAAGCTAAAGGAATGTTTTCTTTCACAATATTCACTGAAAATACCAAACTTTTCCTTTGTGCTGCTTACAGTTTACGGGATGCTTCCTTGCTTTTTGAGTTCTGAACTTACATTTTAACACAAAACGAAGCATTACAATTTTAATGTAATACAATATAACAGCAGATGTACACATTTGAATCAGATACAAATGAGAAAAGCAGAAAATGACTATTTAAGTGTGTGACTGAATTCCAAAAGGTTTTTATTTTGTATGCTGTGCACTGATCGCAGCACAGACCACACAATTTTGCTCGGGGATCTGCAGAGTTATATTTTATAATGGGTGTGAGCACCTGGGTTTTTGGGGGTCTGTGGGCTGATTCCAGCGGCAGCACAAGCTGAGCAGCGCTGGGGACGTGGACTCTCGTGCTTGTGTGCCACATGAAGCCTATCCAGTTTCCCATACGACATATTTCTTTCTCCCACTGGGACATAATAGAAACTAATCTTCGCCATCTAAACATTCAGCGCCGAGTCCTTTTGTTAAGCCATTTTATTCATTTCATTTGGTGCCAGCGCAGCGCTGAGCCCACGTGTATTTACATACACGGAGAACCCCGCTGCTCCGAACTCTCTGCTCGGAAGACAGGGCAATTAATCATCCCCAAATCCTCCCGCCGCGAGCGCCGCGGCTCCGACAGCAAGCATAACCAATCAGCCAGGGCAGGTGGGACGCGGACCGGCAGGAAAGCCTTGCACCCTGACCCAGCACCAGTGTGCCCTCTTCCTTTCCCCTCTCGTTATTGAGTAAGAATAACACCGTTAACGGTGTCCTTGTAATCAGCTAAATATACTGAAGTTGGGAGTGGGCAGGTATTTCTTTTGTGGTTTTGGGGAGGTGGTGGGTTCTCTTTCTGTCAGTTGTGGGATAGGAGTGTGGGGCACAGGCTGAAATTCAGCCCACGATGTAGAAAAACTAGGGGGTTTTGTGCTTGTTTTCCACTTGTGAATGGAATTTGCCTCGGTGGCTATGTGCCTGCATTGCCTTTTGTACACCAAACCCCTAGAGAGACAGTGAGATGATTTGGTGACAAAATAATTCCCTAGGAATGCCTTGGCTAACCGTACACACCAGATAAAATTGGAAGATTGGGGTGACTGTGGCAGCTACAGCAAGAGGTGTAGTACACCATAGGCAGTACTCACACAGACATCAAACCCTTCCTTCTGTTCCCTTGCTTTTCTTGCTGCTACTTTATATTTCCCTCCGTACGGATCTTCCTTGCTGTATCTTCCTATTTTTACCATCCATTTTCCTCAATCTCTGGACTTAAATTCCTGTCTTATTTAAAAGATACCATTTAGTTTTACTGTCTCGCTGTCCATTTAGCACACATATGGCAGGACACCATCGCTGACAGTGTTTCCCTGTAACAGACACACCTGCAGTCAGTGAGAAAGTAAAGGCAATGGAAAGACACCCATCGACACAACTGAGCTCAGGGTTAAGCCCATAAATTTGCTACCAAAGTTGTCTCATTCCTCTTTGTAAATTATAGGGACCATTGAAAATAGCTCAATAAAAGAAGCAAAAGTCAATTGTTAATGATATCCAGAATATTAATTCTCCATAAGTGGAACTTGTTGGTGAGGCTTGCCTGGATAGTCTTATCTTTTCCTTCTAGACCTGTCAGATATTCCTTTTTAATTTTTATGAGATTTTTTAAAGTTTCTGTTTACAGCTCCTGATGACCTTGCCCTTCAGCTGCATCATACTAAAAACATCTGAGGTTTTGCCATAAAATGTTCTGCAGATTATGATGTGCCAGGACAGGACGTAGTTGAATTTGGAGCTGAATTAAACTTCTGAACAATCTCAGTTGCTTTTAATTAATACAATGGAAAATGAGCCATTTTGTGCATATGCAAATTGAAAATGACTTCTTCATTTTTTAAAATTAATTATGTTACTAGAGGTCTATTTGGTACAAGGAATATTGCAATTCTTTATGGCATTTTGAGGGAAAAAAATAGATTGAGATATATGCTGCCAATTGACTCGTAATTAGTTTCCCAATGAAACCTCAGAAATATGTACCTTTCCTATTCATCTGCTGAAAAGGTTAATAGTTTGCAAAACTCTCCAAGTCTCTGGGAGAAAGAACACACACACCATGACGTGTAACTGAGATTTCTAGTTCCACTGCTATTGTATTCCGTGGGACAAAAATACTCTGAAACCAAGAAAACATCTCAGAGATAGGAGAAAAGTACGTCTTGTGTACAGATAAACCACATTGTTCTGCACCTTCCTTTCCAGGAAAGACAGCTGAATATCTTCCTTATCTCTAATCATACCCAAGACATGGCTGTTCTCTTAGGCACAAATTAGCCAGTGTACAGAAAACCTGACAAAACCACATTTGGAAAAGGATGAGGAGAGGGAAAAGAGGAAAAGCTCAGAGAGTTCCCTGTCTTCATGAAATGATGAAACTTGTGTCTGTGCCGAGAACCTACTTGTTTTGGTGAGTGCCATCTTACCTAAGCTATCCTATTTTATCCTCATTTTAAATCAGTCCTGGTTTCAAGGGCAAGGAAGGTTTGGGCAGTGTTCTGCAGGACTGGGATGCAAGAGCGCTCTGTACCTAAATAATTATGGATGTAAATCCAGAGAGTTAGGCCCATTGGCCCTCCTGCACCCATGCAAATGCATGAGGAAAACAGTACCAATAAGTAGCAGAGGTCTCGCTAATGATTATCGTCACTCCTTATAGCAATGACAGTCTGCTTCTAAAAAAAAAAAAAAAAAAAAGGAGGAAAAAAAAAGCCCTTTTTTGGCATGGAAATTGCTTATCTCTAGAGTGCAAATCATAAATCATTCACAAAGATAGTAGTGACTCCAGCTTTTGAGTGTTACTTTGTTAACAGCACAAACTGGTACAAACCAAAAGGAAGAGAAATTAACATTTGAACCATATTGTTTCTGAAGGGCTGGGAGAGCCCTTGCGAGCCTTGGCTCTGCCTTCGTGATGTAACTTCTGGCTCGGGATGAGCTCTGCGTGAACTCTGGTCCCCCTGGTTCGCTCTCAGAGCCTTGCTTGGAAGATGATACTATGCAATCTGTCTGCTTGTAAACCAAAATTGGGAATGAAAAACATTCCTCTGTCTCTCTCTCAGCACTTCTTTCAATTAGCATTTTTTTCCCCTTCTTTAGTATGGATCCCTTGAGTATAGCATCCTTACATTCTACATTTTTGATTGCATGTGCATTTCTTTATTAAATAGGGGAATGGGCTTTCAATGCTAGCTTTCCACTAATTATTACTCACTTCCCAGATAAATAAATATTTGATCAATTTCTTTGGTGTTCTAATTATAAACTGTCTTTCAGGCATTACCTTATAATATTAGAATATTATTTAATACTTATTTTTAAGGGACACTTCTAGGTTGAAATCTAGTAATTTTTAACACATTAATACTGTACCTAAAACAACAAATTGCAAAGCCTCCACCATTATTCAAAAATCTACATTTTCATTATCCTATTAAGACAAAAGTTTTGTTTTATAATTTTTATTTCCCTGTGATGAGAAATGAGACGCAGAGAAGTCAGGGAAAGTGATGAATAAAGTTGCTTTAAAAGGAACAGTAGAACGAGCTATACAAAGCACAAGGGAACCAGACTTGAAAAAATACTTTTCATCCTAATTCCTTTGAGTTGCAATAACTTTACTTGCATTTTAATAAGATTTATATAAAATCAAGCTTATTTTTTAGTTGACATGCCTTAAAATCAATACATATGGTAAAAGAAAGAGAGAAAATCTTAAGTTTTCAGCATGGCATGGAGACAGCATTTAGGTTTTGATCCTTCTGCCAATGAAATCCACTACAAAACCACCACCAGATCCCCACATGGGGATCGTCTCCTTTGGAAGTAATGACAGCAACAAGCCTCGTGGCAATCTGTATCCACCACAGCACTCCTTCCTCCATACCCCCAAACCTTTGCAAAGGTACAGTCAGTACATGGGGTTTTGGGGAAGGGGCAAGGGTTTCTGACCTTTGAGATAGGTCCTTTTATTTATTTATTTTCCCTGAGAAAACCTGTTTTTTACAGACATTGATCACCCATCTCCAGCCCCACATAGGTGGACACCTTTGCTTCTGAAATGATGCCCTGCCTCAGGCTTCAAAGGAAAATTCAATTTTCCACTCCAAGTATATAAGACGGCAGAACTCCTCCACAATTAGGATGACGGTTATTATTATTTTACTTTTATTAAGCAAGCCCCAGCTTCTGCTTTCCAGTCTTAGCTTTTACTTACAGTAATCAATTTTTCAGCATAACTGGCTGTAATTGTTAGCCAGATATTGAGCCTTCCTGGTGCTTAGACATAGTGTGTTACTGCGAAGTGTCTTCCCTATACTTCTCAGACAGATGGGTAATAATACTATACATTAATACCTCCACATTGGTTTATGTGTGTTTGACCACAGCGCTAGCATAATTATTTTTCCTCAGTAAAAGCTATTAGAGATCTATTTGGTAGGTTTTACGATCAATAGCTCCTGTGATATTTGTGTAGCAGGCCCAGAATAATCAATTGAAGGTCATATAAAGTAAATTACCATCCTCCTATAATGATTCTTTTTTCTAGATGAGAATGGGTTTTATTATTTCATCAGGAGAGCCCTCACAATGTGTGCTTCTATTTTTTTTCTATCCTGAGAGAAAGAAACAAATGTTGTGGCTGTATTTTGAAACACGGTATTAATGTCTATTATCTAAATTTATATTACTAGATTATTGAATTAGAGGATGCCAACATGTGGAATAATTTTATATACTTGGTGGCATGACAAATGGCCAGTTGCAAGGATATCCTGGCCAGTTTGTTGTTGCAGGTGACTTAACTAAAGTAATTTCCCAGTAGATTTAACACTGGCTAAGACACTGGTCTGGATGTAGAGGTTCATTTCTTGGTCACTGATCTACGGTGCCAAGCCCTGGAGGGACGATTTCTCCCATGTCATGCTTCCAAAGTGTCTCCTCCATCCCCCAAAGCAGCCATCCCTGCACCTAACAAACACAACCCTGTCTCCACGCTCCTCTCAGACCAGTATTAGGGTTGCAACATGCTGGAGGTAGGGAGGAAACATCAGCGCTGTGAGGAATCCCCGAGAGCCACCACCTCCTTCCCCATCGGCCAGAAGGAGACTTTTGTAGATGCTCCTGCCCTTGGCCACCCTGTCAGGCAGGGGCTGTGGCTGTTTTGGAGATGGAAGCACAATTGTACAAACATACTTTGCCTTTCCGATGGACTACGTGTGTGGTCACAATCAGTAGGGTGGATTTTAATTTCCAGCCAACTCCCATCACATGTGAGATAAAATGAAGCTCATAAATGTAGCTTTCATACAGTTTATCCTCCTCTTCTGCACCAAAAGGTGACTATGGGACTCTTTCTCTTTTCTCTTCCAAAAGGCTTTGCATTCTTAAACTTAGTCCCTGGGAGGCTACTGCTTTCCTCGTGAACAAAATTGGATCTACTATTTTTAGGAAGGCAACAGCTTCATTGAAAAAGAGCTACCTACCCTCATGTGACCCTCATCACCGTGATATTTGAGAGACTCATTGTGATTAATTGAATGACTTCTCCTAAAAACCGCATGAAATAGAGAAACATTGTATAAGTACTGGAAAGAGGTGGGAGAAGAATGTTTAAATGAACTATTTCCACTGAGAAATGTTAATTCATCAAAACTATTTATTAAAAAATAATAATCAAGAACAATTAGAATTGGGGAAACTGAGGCACGAGGGAGTTAAAATAAATTTCTTGATTTTATACAGAATGTTTGTGGTTGAAACAGTCACTGAACAAAACTTTTACAGTTTCCAGCTGGGTATATCATTCACTGGACCAGCCCTCTTTTCCAGGAAAAGGAAGTCACATTTCAAAGTAATTATAGTGAAAAGACCCCAAGTCCCTCAGTATTGCAAAAGGCTGCCCAGAAGCTATTTAACATGAATCATTTTAATCTTTTTTGGCTAGAAGTGATTGGTAAATGTTAACACACAAACAACCACAACCGGACAAAGGGAGAGAAGATAGAATGAAATAATTAGTAAAAGGCCAGAGCTCACAGGTGTCAGTGCTCAGGCTGAGCAGGACAGGTTTGAATATCCACTCGTCTGTCTTGCCTGCCATCATTTACATGCCCATTGGCTTGTAAGTTTATGTAGTCCTCACAGCGTCCTCTGCCCTTGCACTCCAGCAAGGGTTTCCTCAGCCCCTGTTCTTAGATAGTGAACTCTTCTGCTGTGTCTGCTTCAGCAGGGCTTCACAAGGTAACAATGGTAGGAAAAAAAAAAGGACATTTATTCTTAGTTACAGAAATTAACAGTGATTTATTTATTATTATTATTTATTTATTTATTTATTATTTTTTTGGCTGAAGCATACAGACCTCTCAAAAGTTTTTTTGTTCTTTTTTTTGTTGTTGTTGGTTTTTTTTTTTGGTTTGGCTGCGGTGGACTGTCAGCTTGTAGGTGCTGCGGGTGCTGGTGTGGGTGACATTTGGCCAGCAAGGTGCATCCCTTTGCAGATGGAGGGACTTTGTACTAAGCCACATCTGAGGCTCAGACCAGTGAAGAGAGGATAGGGATGTCCAGTTGAATGCCTCTGCAGCAGGGTGATGAGTTTAAACAGTGTAAATGCAGGGTTAGAGTGTAAATTTGGTTCCCACCTCAACCATGTGGTAACAAGTGGGCAAGTCTCCCTCTTATCTGTAAGGTTTAGCAGAGAATAGATTAAGGAGGAGGGTTGACAACCCTGGAGCTCCTTGTCCTGCTGCAGAGGTTGTCTCTGACCAGGACAGCTTAAGATATCACTCTGTGCCTCAGTTTACCTATCTATAGAAGGAGTAAAAAAATACCTTGGAAAACAAAATCTGTAATGCCTTCAAAGAGTGCGGTGTCAGCATCCATCTGGTCTCTTTTGGAAACAGAGCTTCTCATAAAGAACAATGGAAATCCCGAGGAGTTGAGCTCTACGGCCCTCCAGTTGCACAATGAAACTCATTACGATATCCCTATATTTATTTCCAGCTGCATGGCCAAGTGGACCCAAGGGCAACCTAACAGAGAGGAAAAAGGCCTAACATAACATCAAAGCATTTGAAAACCCGGGTGGATTGCCGTTTCATCAGTACTGTATGACATCACTTTCCACATGACATCAGTCAATGACCCTCTTCCCCTCCACCCCCACCTCCAATTTCTTTTTAAAAAGATGATGGAGCTGCTTGAAGTTGAGCAGAAGTGGGGGGGAGGAACAAAACACACTCTATATCCCTTCAGCTGAATGCAACCCAATGTGCTACACAAACAATATTAACCAAAACAAAGCTAACAGGAAACGTTTGCACACAGCATCTGTTATGATCACATAACCACCAGACAGATGTTTAATCCCAACTGCTAACATAAGATCATTTGTATGTTTGAAGAGGGAGAGATCCCATTTGGGTTCTTTCCCTTTTATTTATTTCTTTCCTAAAGGGGGAAAAAAATAATAAAGGGAGGGTGATTTTCTCAGCTGTGGGAAGCAATTTTGTTTTGTTATTGTTCTCTTTCTCCCCACTTTCACCATCAGCTGCTGAAACGAAAGGAGTGCTTGCAGTCTCTCGCAAAGAAGAGAGCCTGAAAACTGTGTGGTCTGCTAGCCGAGCACCGCGCCATCCTTTTCCAGCTTAAGGGACCAGAGCTTCGTTTCTCAGAAGGCTCATTAAATAATTCTGGTCCAATGAGGCAAAAGGGGAGGCCACACATGAAACAAGTTTGGTGGTCTCAGCCAAGTTCCCGGGGAGCTGCGTCGCGGTTTCCCAGCACCACCCCGGATTCCCTCCGCCCCTGGAAATTTCATCTACAAAAGTGAAAACAAACTCATTAGCTCCACGTAGCTCTGTGAAGGTCACAAAAAGATGTCAGCGTTTTGTGTGGCCTTTTTTTTCCATTTAGCAACCAGCCAGACACCTACAAAGAGGAAAGAAGGTTTGAGCTCTTCAGCTGTGCTGAGGGATTATTTTACTTTTAATGATACCGGGAGGATTCAATGGAGATTTATGCAGATAGGAGAGATTATTAATAACACATTGCACTTCTATAGCACCTTCCATTCAGGGTTTCTCAAAGAACTTTCCAATCTGGAATGAATTGGTCTTTACACGCCCCTGGTGAGCGGAGTAACTGTCATTAGATTAGTAGGTAACTACTGCAGTAATGAAAAATCAACCAGGGTAGAAAATGTAAGCGGGACATCGGGCAGAGCTGATCTCAGGGCCTTGCACTTCCACAGATTTCCTATATGACTGTAGGGAAACCACTGCTTTTCTCACAGTTTTAGTCCTCAGTGTGTAAAACAAAGTTTCTGTTTTCCTAATCAGAAATGAGCACTGTAACTTTATTTATTTATTTATTTTGTCTATGGCATAACATTGCCATATTAGTACCTGGTGCTTAACAGGGTGATTCCCTGGGGTTTATAAGGGACTTGAGGCACAAATAGGAGAGACGACATATCTCTGATTTCCCGTCGTCATTGCAGTGGGAAGGAGATCTTCAGTTCTGGCTCCTGATTCTTGTTTAGGCCCAGAACTCACATTCTCCCACCTTGCAAATCTGGAAGACCTGTGAATAATAATACGGAAAATGAATCTCTTCCAGCACCTTAATATTCTTGTGCTGTCGCTGAGTATCAGCAATAGGATTATAAGAGAAAATAAAAGCCAAAGATTCCCAAGGCTGGAAAATAATAGATTTACTGAGCATTATTAAGGTAAATAGCAATAGGACAGAGGAGTAGATTCTTGCAAGCTGAGTGAAAAAGAAGAGAGAAAGAAAGTAAAAGAGTATAGGCAGCTCAAAAAAGAAGGGGTTAACAATTTTCAGGCCTTTCTGCTGTGTGTGTTTTCGCACTGTGCACAGCAGAAATGCATTCACCTATGACATCCTTTGGCTAAAAAAAAGGAAAAAAAAAAAAGAGAGAGAGAGGGAGAAAAAAAAAAACCTACATCCCACAGTGAGGACAGTTGTCCCTACAGATTAGGAATATCCATCTTAATGTGCAACTTCCCCTGCACGGGTCAAAATTGCCAACAGCTTTAATGGGAGAAAATGCTCTGTTGACTGATTCATTTCCACGTTTTGTTCCTGCTGCTAGACGGGATATCCTGTAAGGTGGCGAAAAGGGAGGGAAAGCCGGCACTATATCA